>NC_134497.1:34321004-34528504 GCF_040206685.1 Ascaphus truei | reverse complement strand
ATTTCACCCAGACATGCCCGTGTGAGTGTTGATTATCTCACTTTATTATTGTCACCACCACTTTGCTCCTTTCCCCCCCCCTACCCCATCACTCTACCATCCTCAGTTTAGGCTAAGGCCCCGCTCCCTCAGTCAGCACGCCCGCACTGCAGACAGGCGGCGCGCTGACAGGCACAGACCGCGATTTGCTGTCTGTAGGAAACTTTTTTAGAAGCGGGGGGGCGTGACCAAAATGGGTCGGGTGGGCGGGGTGTCATGATGTGGGGGGCGGGGCCATTACACACAGGCACACATGGAAACCCCTCTGCCGTGTTGTTTCTCTGCCTTCTCCCCCCCCACCACCAAATATGCTGCTGCTGCCTCTGCCTCTCCTCCCCGGGAAGAAGATGAACTCAGCAGGAGCTGGCCGCAATTATATATATACTAGCTGAGAGACCCGGCGTTGCCCGTGAGTTAAATTTCCCGCTAGGAAAGGTGGGGGGTTTGGGGGGGGGGTGGGTTGTTGGGGGTGTGTGTGGGGGGTTTGGTTTGTGGGGGGGTGGGGGGCGGTTTACGTGTATTTGGTGCCGACAGGAAGGCTTTATTTTAAAGGTTAAGCAGTGTGGCGCATAAGGCTGAAGGTGAGTTGGGGGGTGGGGTGTTTGTGGGGGGGGGGGTTTGTGGGGGGAGGGGGGGTGGTAGGGTGGGGGGGTGGGTTTGTGTGGCACCGGAGTGTTTGTGGAGTGTTGTGTTGCATGGTATATTAATTAATTTGGTGCCGACAGGAAGGCTTTATTTTTCCGGTGAAGTAGTGTGTCGCATGAGGCTGAAGGTGAGTGGGGGGGGGGTTGTGGTGGTGGGGGGGGGTTGTGGGGTTTGTGTGGCACCGGAGTGTTTGCAAACAGTATATAAATGTACAGGGAAAGGCCGTTATAACGCGCCTCGTTATACGGCGAACAAAATAAATAAATAAATAAATTTGTAAATTGAAATAAAAATGTTTTTATTTTGTATTTTTTGCACAGTGCAAACACTGCACACACAGTGCTCACACTGACACACACTGCTCATACTGCACACACACTGCTCATTGTTCACACTGCACACACTGCACACTGCACACACACACTGCACACTGCACACACACTGCTCATTGCTCGCACTGACGCTCACAGTGACACACACTGCACACACACTGGTCACACTGACACACACTGCACACTGCACACACACTGCTCACTGCTCACACTGCACACACACACATAGCTCATTGCTGACACTGCACACACACTGCTCACACTGCACTCACTGACACACACTGCATACTGCACACACACTGCTCAATGGTCACACTGCACACTGCACACACACTGCTCAGACTGACACACTGCATACTGCACACACACTGCTCATTGGTCACACTGCACACACACTGCTCACACTGACACACACTGCACACTGCACACACACTGGTCATTGCTCACACTGCACACACACTGCTCACACTGCACACACAGTGGTCATTGCTCACACTTCACACAGTGCACACACACTGCTCATTGCACACACTGCACACTGCACACACACTGCTCACACTGACACACACTGCACACTGCACACACACTGCTCATACTACACACACAGTGGTCATTGCTCACACTGCACACACTGACACACTGCTCATTGCTCACACTGCACAGTGCACCACACACACACACACAGTTACAGACAGTCACAGACAGTTACACACACTCACACACACTCACACACTCACACACAGTCACACACACTTACACACACTTACACACACTTTCACACAGTCATAGACACTTACACAGACTTACACACACTCGCACACACTCTCACACTGTGAAACACTTACACACAGTCACAGACACTTACACACAGTTTCACACAGTCACAGACACTTACACACACTTACACACACTCACAGACACTCATACACAGTCTCACACAATTACACACACCAGCACCAACACCCGCTACCCCCCCCCCTCCTCCTGCGCAGGCAGCGGGGACAACGGTGGGGAGAAGGTGAAGCGGGGACCGGAGGGGCATCCCCCCTCCCATCTCGCGTCCCGCGGCCTGTCACGCGGTGACAGGGGGGAGCCGGGACCGGAGGGGCATCCCCCCTCCCATCTCCAGTCCCGCGGCCTGTCACGCGGTGACAGGGGGGATCCGGGACCGGAGGGGCATCCCCCCTCCCATCTCAAGTCCCGCGGCCTGTCACGCGGTGACAGGGGGGAGCCGGGACCGGAGGGGCATCCCCCCTCCCATCTCACGTCCCGCGGGCTGTCACGCGGTGACAGGGGGGAGCCGGGACCGGAGGGGCATCCCCCCTCCCATCTCACATCCCGCGGCCTGTCACGCGGTGACAGGGGGGAGCTGGGACTGGAGGGGCATCCCCCCTCCCATCTCACGTCCCGGGGCCTGTCACGCGGTGACGGGGGAGCTGGGACCGGAGGGGCATCCCCCCTCCCATCTCACGTCCCGCGGCCTGTCACGCGGTGACGGGGGAGCCGGGAGTGGAGGGGCATCCCCCGTCCCGCGGCCTGTCACGCGGTGACGGGGGAGCCGGGACCGGAGGGGCATCCCCCCTCCCATCTCCTGTCCCGCGGGGTGAAGGGGTGAAGACGCGCTGATGCCGGCGGCCATTTTGTATTTTCCGCGACCGCGTTATAAGGGGGTTTACGACAAGAAGGCTTTATTTTAACGGTTAAGCAGTGTGTCGCATGAGGCTGAAGGTGAGTCGGGGGGGTGTTTGTGGGGAGGGGGTGTTTGTGTGTGGGGGGGGTGTTTGGGGGGGGTGTTTGGGGGGTGTTTGTGGTGGTGGAGTGTGGGGGGTTGCGGGGGGGGGCTTTGTGTGGCACCGAAGTGTTTTTGGAGTGTTGTGTTGCACGGTATATGAATAAATTTGGTGCCGACAGGAAGGCTTTATTTTTCCGGTGAAGCAGTGTGTCGCATGAGGCTGAAGGTGAGTTGTGTTGTGTCCTGCGGTTTTCAGGTGCTTACACAATATATATAGAGAGTCTGTACCTGATTCCTTTTGGTGGTAGCAGCCGGTGAGGGTTTAGTGCATTGGGAGGTGAGAGGGTTTAAGTGCGTTCAGAGATGAGAGCTGTGAAGCGTCGTCTCCCAGAGCAGTGAGAGTTAAGTGCGTTCCCAAAGCTCAGTGAGGGCTGGGAGAGTGAGGCAGTGGTGAGGTGTACGGGGGCGGGCCAAGGGGGCCTTGAAACAGTGGTGTGAGTGTGTCAGGCCAATGAGAGGTGTGGGGGGCGGGCCAAGGGGGTGGTGTCAGTGTGTGAGGGGGTGGTGTTAGTGTGTGAGGGGGCGGGCCAAAGGGGTGGTGTGAGTGTGTGACGCCAATGAAAGGTGTGGTGGTGGGCCAAGGGGGTGGTGTGAGTGTGTGAGGCCAATGAGAGGTGTGTGGGGGCGGGCGGGGCAAGGGACCAATGAGATTGCCGCTAGGGACGGGGAACACACCAGGGAAAAATACATACATACATACAATGCTTTCAGAAATATATAGTAGATATATATATATATATATATATAGATATATATATATATATATATATATATATATCTATATATATATATATATATAGAAAAAAATAAATATAATAAAATGTGCAAATGTAAAAAATTACAACCATAAAAATAAACGTAATCTTAAAAATGTTGACATAAAAATGAATAATAACAAAAAAAATCAAAAAATGTCTATTGAAGGTGAAAATAATAATAAAATGTCCTTGAACTATTACAAAAACCTTAAAGGAAAAATGTGGTCCGGGCAGCTTCCTTCTTGGGGTCAACAACCTCCCAAACGATACCTATTAGAAAAAAAGAGAAGGAAAAAGCCCCCGATCCATGTGTTAAATCCAATAATAAAGGTTTAATATACCACGAACATAGACAATTGCACACTCACACTTTGCCAGTGTATTAAAAGCGTTGTATGGGACAAGCCCATGCACCAAACAGATGTCAGACCGCAGCAAGTTCCCTCCGTTCAATCTTAGCTGTGTGAACTGCAAGGCTTCACTGCTGCTGGTGTCACCGTCTCAGCGTCTCTCCGGCAACCCGAATGAGCAGCCTGCAGTTCCTGTTCAGCTCGGCTCGTCTTTGGCAGATTTCCAGGAACTTCTTTGCTGATGTCTGCTGTTGGCGTCTGAACTGCTCCACCACCATAGTTCATTACCCACAAGCCCTACGCGTTTCTTCCGACTCAGCGGATTTCATCAGGGGATGGACTATCATTGTAATGACTTGCTATTTATAGTGGCTCAGTCCAATTACACAAATACAACCCAAATGGTTTAAATAATTAATTCCGGTCATCTGTGCAGGATCTTATTAAAGTTACAGGTTTAAACATACCACTTTAAAAGAGAGCAATAATTGGAGACAATATTAATGAATTATATCACGTCATAAATGGCTGCAAAGAAGTTTGACATATATCATACACAAAACATTGATATAGCAAACATAGTTAATCATTTTGGTAATTTCAAAAATCACCCACATGACCAAAATATTGATTACATATAATTCTTTAGATATCAGATTAATTAAAATACCATTAGTTTATAATACATTGATATAATTTTATCTAACCAGTCATGAATCAATGTGTCCACCTTGCAACCATATTAAAAATGTCAAGGATACCATATATATATATTTACAAATAAATTACTAGAATCATTAATTTAAATTTAGAAATGAATATCTAAGCTTGATGAGTTAATATCACACATCGTGACACTACGAATAGTGAAATGATGTGTGACTTAAGGAAGAGATGAAACATTAAAAATAAACATACTACTGTACATGTTCCAAAATATATGAAAAACAAAATATATAATAAATAATAAACATAAAAGCGTCCCATAATATACAAAACCTATATAATAACCAAATAATTTTATACTTAAAATAAATAAAATATACATAGAATATACCATAAATGACCTAATACCTAATAAATGGAATGATTATTAGAAGGAATTAATGGTGTGTTTGTATATTATTGGATTGTATATACTTACACAAATACACCAAATTGAGAGAGACCTATGAAAGTTTACATAAACAGAGAGAGTATGATCATTGAATTTAAGTATACCTAATATATACTCATGTATGTTACTTGTTTTAAACTAATATATCCCAAATGAATCATGAGAAAATTAAAAGAGACAAGGAAAAGATTGAATTAATTGATCATAATATAATTAAATTAATAATAATATCACAAAGGAGAACGGAATAGGAAAACAGAACAAGGGGGGTTGAGGGGAGGAGGGGAAGGGGAAAGAAAAACGAACAAAGAAAGATTGTAATCAACATGGAGATCAAATGCAAGAAGCCAGCAATCCACAAAGATGAATATCATAAATAGATAAATAAAGATAAATTAATAATTTGTGAAATACATAGTACATGAATATCTAATGATATAATGTGAATAACATTAACCAAATTAATTTATAGATGTTATATGTGTTTATTTAAATACTTATATAGAAAAACTATGTGCTTAATATATTTATATGGAATATTATAATTCCGTGAATAAACGAATAAATGTGATAATATAATTAATAAATTGAATATTTTGCTAACAATTCCATAATATTATAATTTTATATACTCTACAAATTGTACTCCCGGCCAGGGAACCCTTCAGACACAACCACATGTGGAAACAGAGGGAACATGCTAAACATGTTCAAACCAGACCTCTGTAACCCGAATGACAATGAGAAAAAGGGGGAAGAGGGAAAAAGGGAAACAAAGGAAATAATAGTCATTACACTATGGTGCTCGTATCGATGCAATCATTGAGACCCATTGGATTCAATGTATCTAATACATAAATCCAATAGGTCTCCCTGATATTTAATTTCTTGTGTTTATCACCACTCAATAAAGTAGAGGGGATTAATTCCAGTCCCATAACAGAAAGTGAAGAAGGATCTTTATTGTGTTTCTCAAGATAGTGTCTTGATAGGCTATGTGTAGTCAGACCATGGATGATATTACGCCTGTGCTCTAAAAAGCGTGTGCTCAAAGCACGTGCTGTCCTACCAATGTATTGATAGCCACAAGGGCATATAATGATGTAAATAACAAATGTAGATAAGACAGTTGATCTGACCTTTTACTGCATGAATAGATTTATTATAATGTGAAGAAATATGATCCACTTTTTGTAAATGTCTACACGTTGGCATCTAGTGCGCCCACAGGATGAATTACCATTCTTCGATATAACACGTATGGAATGATCTATGTTTTGCTTCAAACGACTTGGAGCCAATAAAGTTTTTAGATTCCTTGCTTTCTTAAAAACTACAGGAATTCTTGATGGTAATTTTGAGCCGATAATGGGATCTCTCAAAATAATACTCCAATGTCAATTTAAAATAGATGTTATATCTTGAGCTGCGTTATTATATGTAGTAACAAAAAGAGGAGATTTATCAGATGTTCTAGATTGATCAATTCTATTAGTGATACCTCTACAATTTTTCTTTTTTGACTTCTCCAGCAGGTCAACACGGTTTAAGGCACCGACCTGTCTGAAAGTCTCATGAATAATATGTACATCATAACCTTTTGCTGTAAATTTTTTAACCAACAATTCCCCCTGGGCCAGAAAATCAGAATCAATTTTCTGGCCCAGGGGGAATTGTTGGTTAAAAAATCGACGATATTATTATAATTTGGGATGGACATTTGGAAGATTTGGAATCACAATTAAATTCTTTTAACAACAATGATATGGATTTAAAATTTACGTTTGACATCAGTAAGGAGAAAATAGTGTTTTTAGATTTAGAACTAGGTATCAATGAGGAACATAAAATCATCACAAAAACTCATTTCAAATCTGTTACAGCCAACAGTTATTTACACAATAAAAGTAACCATTACAGAAAGTGGCTAGACAACATCCCCAGGGGGCAGTTTCTTAGAATCAGGAGAAATTGTACTCTTAATTCTGATTTTCTGGCCCAGGGGGAATTGTTAGTTAAAAAATTTACAGCAAAAGGTTATGATGTACATATTATTCATGAGACTTTCAGACAGGTCGGTGCCTTAAACCGTGTTGACCTGCTGGAGAAGTCAAAAAAGAAAAATTGTAGAGGTATCACTAATAGAATTGATCAATCTAGAACATCTGATAAATCTCCTCTTTTTGTTACTACATATAATAACGCAGCTCAAGATATAACATCTATTTTAAATAGACATTGGAGTATTATTTTGAGAGATCCCATTATCGGCTCAAAATTACCATCAAGAATTCCTGTAGTTTTTAAGAAAGCAAGGAATCTAAAAACTTTATTGGCTCCAAGTCGTTTGAAGCAAAACATAGATCATTCCATACGTGTTATATCGAAGAATGGTAATTCATCCTGTGGGCGCACTAGATGCCAACGTGTAGACATTTACAAAAAGTGGATCATATTTCTTCACATTATAATAAATCTATTCATGCAGTAAAAGGTCAGATCAACTGTCTATCTACATTTGTTATTTACATAATTATATGCCCTTGTGGCTATCAATACATTGGTAGGACAGCACGTGCTTTGAGGACACGCTTTTTAGAGCACAGGCGTAATATCATCCATGGTCTGACTACACATAGCCTATCAAGACACTATCTTGAGAAACACAATAAAGATCCTTCTTCACTTTCTGTTATGGGACTGGAATTAATCCCCTCTACTTTATTGAGTGGTGATAAACACAAGAAATTAAATATCAGGGAGACCTATTGGATTTATGTATTAGATACATTGAATCCAATGGGTCTCAATGATTGCATCGATACGAGCACCATAGTGTAATGACTATTATTTCCTTTGTTTCCCTTTTTCCTTTTTTCCTCTTCCCCCTTTTTCACATTGTCATTCGGGTTACAGAGGTCTGGTTTGAACATGTTTAGCATGTTCCCTCTGTTTCCCCATGTGGTTGTGTCTGAAGGGTTCCCTGGCTGGGAGTACAATTTGTAGAGTATATAAAATTATAATATTATGGAATTGTTAGCAAAATATTCAATTTATTAATTATATTATCACATTTATTAGTTTATTCACGGAATTATAATATTCCATATAAATATATTAAGCACATAGTTTTTTTATATAAGTATTTAAATAAACACATATAACATCTATAAATTAATTTGGTTAATGTTATTCACATTATATCATTAGATATTCATGTACTATGTATTTCACAAATTATTAATTTATCTTTATTTATCTATTTATGATATTCATCTTTGTGGATTGCTGGCTTCTTGCATTTGATCTCCATGTTGATTACAATCTTTCTTTGTTCGTTTTTCTTTCCCCTTCCCCTCCCCCGCCTCAACCCCCCTTGTTCCGTTTTCCTATCCCGTTCTCCTTTGTGATATTATTATTAATTTAATTATATAATGATCAATTAATTCAATCTTTTCCTTGTCTCTTTTAATTTTCTCATGATTCATTTGGGATATATTAGTTTAAAACAAGTAACATACATGAGTATATATTAGGTATACTTAAATTCAATGATCATAGTCTCTCTGTTTATGTAAACTTTCATAGGTCTCTCTCAATTTGGTGTATTTGTGTATATAAATACAATCCAATAATATACAAACACACCATTAATTCCTTCTAATAATCATTCCATTTATTAGGTATTAGGTCATTTATGGTATATTCTATATATATTTTATTTATTTTAAGTATAAAATTATTTGGTTATTATATAGGTTTTGTGTATTATGGGACGCATTTATGTTTATTATTTATTATATATTTTGTTTTTCATATATTTTGGAACATGTAGTATGTTTATTTTTAATGTTTCATCTCTTCCTTAAGTCACGCATCGTTTCACTATTCGTAGTGTCACGATGTGTGATATTAACTCATCAAGCTTAGATATTCATTTCATTAATATCAATACAATGTACTGTGTTTTAGTTTATTAAATTAATCATTCTAGTAATTTATTTGTAAATATATATATGGTATCCTTGACATTTTTAATATGGTTGCAAAGTGGACACATTGATTCATGACTGGTTAGATAAAATTATATCAATGTATTATAAACTAATGGTATTTTAATTAATCTGATATCTAAAGAATTATATGTAATCAATATTTTTGGTCATGTGGGTGATTTTTGAAATTACCAAAATTATTAACTATGTTTGCTAGATCAATGTTTTGTGTATGATATATGTCAAACTTCTTTGCAGCCATTTATGACATGTGATATAATTCATTAATATTGTCTCCAATTATTGCTCTCTTTTAAAGTGGTATGTTTAAACCTGTAACTTTAATAAGATCCTGCACAGATGACCGGAATTAATTATTTAAACCATTTGGGTTGTATTTGTGTAATTGGACTGAGGCACTATAAATAGCAAGTCATTACAATGATAGTCCATCCCCTGATGAAATCCGCTGAGTCGGAAGAAACGCGTAGGGCTTGTGGGTAATGAACTACGGCGGGTTTGGTCTACTATGGCCGCTTCATAGATGATATCCTTATTATTTGGGATGGTGAGAGGGGGTCCCTGGAGGAGATCTTGGAATCCTTCAATGATAACGATATGGGGTTAAAATTCACATATAATACACACCCAGATACCATAGTATTTTTGGATTTAGAGCTATTTGTGGGTCCTCAAGATGTCATCCATACTAAAACACACTTCAAAACAGTGGCTGTGAACAGCTACCTACAATATGGTAGCAATCATTATAAAAAATGGTTAGACAATGTGCCAAAAAGTCATTTCTACAGATTAAGACGCAACTGTTCAATGGACATAGATTTTTATACCCAGGGTACAGATCTTTCAATGAAGTTCCAGGAAAAAGGCTATGATATGGCGGTTGTCAACAAATCATTTTCAGATGCCAGTTTACTGGATCGTGCGTCCTTACTGGAGAAATCCAAAAGAAAAACAATATCAAAAAATAAGGTAAAATCTACAGGTTCTGTACCTAAGTTTATTACACAGTTTAATCAGTCTGCCAAACAAATTAAGAAAGTAATAAATGACCATTGGAACATTTTGGTCAGCGATCCAGAGATTGGTCACCTGTTGCGCAGCGTTCCCCCAAACATGGGTACTCTCCCACAGTCCCATGTAGAGGTTAGCATAGCTGGGAGCAAATTTGGCCCCCATGGCCGTTCCACAGATTTGCAAATAATACGTGTTTCCAAATAGAAAATAATTGTGATTCAACATAAATTTAATGCATGCTAATAAGAAAAACCTATGTGAAGAGTGCAACTCGGGATCTAACTCTAAAAAGTGACTAATTGCCTGGATACCCTTTAAGTGCTCAATACAGGTGTAAAGTGAGGATACATCACATGTAGCCCAGTGATAGGTATCCTTCCACTTGATGTCAGAGATGGAGTCAATGACATGCAACGTTTCCCGTATGTAAGAACGCAATTTGATGACATGGGGTTGTAAATAATAATCCACATATTGGGACACGCTGGATGTAGGGCGTGGCTAAAGCAGAGCAGGCATTTTTCCCACTGAGAGCGGATTGAGAGGAACGCAGCTTGTGGGAGGCTCGGCGAAGCAGATCAGTGGATACATCGTTTGGCTCTATTGGTGGTGCAGCAGCTAGAGGCAGGCAGGCAAGGCCTCGGTTTCCTGGAGGGACTTCCGTTCTGTGCGGGACACCAGACCGGGTGAACGTCACTTCCGGTAGAAGGAGACCGCGCACGAGAGGACACCATTGCTGGCTCGAACGTCACCACTGGCTTATGAGGGCCTATCTCATAACTGCATTTAAAAACTGCTATACTTGTGAGTGGGCATTTGTCTGGTTTTAAATGTTCCATAAAATTATTGTTAAACTTTAATGCACTAGGTGTGCGCCTGTTTTCTTTTCTTTTTTCTTTCATAGGTATTCCTAGGGAGTTGTGATCCCTTATAAACGGGCCGCCTATACCTGGATGCATTTATCTGGAACAGGACTCTGTGACTCTTAAGGTTTTAAAAGTTTTTTGAAAAAAGTTTTTATTTTTCTATTATTTTTTACATTTTTTCATTTAATATTTTATTTTATTCAGGATATTTCTCATATAATAACATATTTTTCCTAATAATTTATTTTTTAAATAATTTTGTTATGTATACTTTGTATTAAAATCATTTCTGTTATTACACATTTTATCTTAGAACTACATAGGGTCTTTATATACACATTTTTCTACCTTAGCCACCCCATAGGTTGTATTAACGCAGTTGGCTACTTACTCACAGTTAGGCAGGTTACTCCATTAGGCGCTCCTTTATTATTTTTGTTTTGTTTTAATATATATATATATATATATATATATATATATATATATATATATATATATATTAGGAACTAACAAACAAAAGAAAAAGCAGCGCCTCAAAGGGTACTGGCACTGGCACTCGATACATGTAAAAATACATCCATGTATAGTCATCACATGTGTTACACACTGTCCTGATTCATTAATTTATAGGACTAATCCACTCCCTTTTTCTTATATATAATATTATATATTTATATTAGAATTCTCATATATAATTTTATTTCAATATTAATTCTTTATATCTATCCCTCATTACACATATCCACATGTCTTTCACAAATCCATATAATTATAATATGTCACTATGCATCACTTAGTATATCACCATATACATTTAGTTAATTAGCTAAGAAAGGAACACATGTTATTTTACTCACATATATATTTAACTTTACACTTCATACACTATACATTTAACACATTAGTATATTAAGAATATCCACTTTTATTTTTTATTATATATACACAAAATATTCTCTCCCTCTCTTCTTGAAGAAAAAAGTTGCTCATAAACATATGTACAGGTGTGACCAGATATGAAATTGGATAAACTTAGTGAGTGTGTTTTAAGTATTTGATTACAAATAACTGATCTGTTTACCTCTCCATTTATCTCCTTGTTTTGTAATTAATGTTATTCAGTCAATATTATATGTCTTGTAATTTATCAACTATCAATGGATTTCATGTATTAATTTGTTGCAATGAGTATATAGAAATTAAGTATATCATGATTACTTTGTATTATTGTTGTTGTCAAACACTGAATTTCTGTTATAACCTTTAGCATAGATAATATGAATAATCATATCCATTTTTGGAAACCACTATTGACACCTTTATATATACAATTGATTTATAATTCCAATTATTAAGAGATAATATATATACAATCAATATATTAATCCCCTGTAGTGTTAGTGATACCTTGATATATTTAATTAATTTAATGTCTATCACTAAGAGTTTATCTCCTTATAAGACTCACAAAATATTTAAACCAACTGATCATATATAAATTCTTTATTTATTGTGTATATATACCCGTAATGTGGTTTCTAACTGTTGATTAAGCCTTCGTTTTAGTATTATTCTGTTCAGCTGTTTTTTAGGAGTTGTTAGGACATGAATTTGTATAAATACTGCACGAGTTCAGCCCCTTCCCCATCACCCTTTGAAAAAGTCGCCTGAGAGTGACGAAACGCGTCAGGGAGCGTCATCACGCATTACATCACGGACATTACGTCATCACGTTGCGCATGAACAGGCCGGTTCGTGTGTGTAACAGCTACAGGCCACACAGCAAGGAGATCTTCTGAGGACTCCAATCCGATGCCGGTTTACTTTTTCCACGCTTGGACAAATATCGTGATGACCACGGATCGTCTACATCCAGATAGTGACATCAGAGACAAGTAAAGACGCCGGATGGTGGTGATTTATTCACGACATGCTTTTAACTTCCTTACCCTTGTGAGTGAGATTTCTCCCCCCCCCCCTCCATTTCCTTTATTAAATACACAGTTATACACTATGGGGCGTGCGCTCTCTTCTCTTTCTCCTCTATATATATATATATATATATATATATATATATATATATATATATATATTGACCATAGCCCTCGCCCTCCCCCCTCCCGGAGCAGGGTCAGCCTGCGAAACGGGCACAAGAGAGGAGGGGGGTCGCTTCACGGCTGCAGAGGAGCAGACTTCCATCCAGCTCCCCTTCTCATTGGCTGGCTCACTGCGAGACCACGTGACGCGTCGCCGCACGGGAACACAATTCTCTTGTATCCTCTGCTGGCTGACGCGTCACAGTACGTTGTCAGTGAGGAGGGACTGGGACCGGATCGTGAGGCTACAAGGCAATGGTGAGTAGCGCTCACGCGGCTGCCCGCAGCGGGTCCCAGGCCTACTCACGTTGGGCTTTTGTACTTTCTCCCTGCCTACTGGCTCATTTTGAGCATGCTGCAGCTGCTTAGAGCCATCTTATGAAAGCAAGAAGATCAGGATTTGCACTAAAGACAACGCTGAGGGATTCTTACTCACACACGCCCGTGTGAGTACACTATTAAATATATATATTTATCTCATTATCCCTGTTGCTAAACCACATCATATTGCTGATTGCGGGCCATTTATGCCTTTTTCTGTTTACGGGTATATTTCACCGAGTACACCCAAGCAGATGACCATATCCAGTGACTGAAAGAACCTCTGATTAAAGACAATGCTGAGGGATTTTACTCACACATGCCCGTGTGAGTACACATATCATTATTATTCTAAATATCCCCAACAATTCATCTTTTTGCAAGTTTGATACTTGTGTACACTGTATGTCTCTTTCTTTTTTTGTATGCGCATCATTACCACACTCGCAGATTTGTAAGGAGCAATCCTCTCTACTAATCGACAGATTTTTAGAAAGGGGATATGACTCTGAACATCTGGATTGTGCTATGAAAAGAGTCAGTGATTTAAAAAGAGAAGAGATGCTCACCATGAATAAAGAATTACAACAGAAAAAAACAAGAGAAATTTAAAGACAATTGGGTCCCGTTTGTAACACAATATAGTACACATTCTGGGAAAATAAAAAATATTCTCAATAAACATTGGAATATTTTGAAGCGGGATCCTTGTTGGGGGAATTCTTACCCTCAAAACCACAACTCATTTTTTCAAGAGCTTCAAATTTAAAAGACAAATTAGCCCCTAGTGTCCTTAAAACCAATCTGGGTAATGCTAACACTGTTGGGGTGAAATATATGTGGCTAGATACCAATCCAAAAGGCTTTTTCACATGTTTATATTGTAAAGCCTGTCCCAATGGGATAAATAGGGCCAAGGAGTTATGTTCCCATGTGACCAAGGATACATTTCCAATTAGACATCTGATCAATTGTAATTCCAATTTTGTCATTTATCTATTGGAGTGTCCATGAGGCCTACAGTATGTAGGCCGCACCACTAGACCGTTAAAAATGAGGATGTTGGAACATCTATGCAACATTAGAATAGGTTTTGAAACACACAATGTCTCCTTACATTTTACGTTAAGTCATCAGTCTAATCCAGTGGGTTACAAGATGATTCTGGCGCAGTAGCCAGAATCATCTTGTTCCTCATGTTTACCTCTTTACTCCAGGCTGCACGCCTACCAGGACATTTGGATTAAGAGACTTCAGTGAGTACTTTATTATTTCATATTGCTTAATGTGAGTCCAGGGACCATCCCAATGAGGGTTTGATGGGGGTTTTCTAGCCCCACAACTTACCCTTCAGGGTATTCTGGCCCATCTGGGGACTTTACTACCTTCAAGCAGTTATCTACATCCTTATCCAGTCCTGTGTTATGAATATATGAATTTATACGTCCAAATGGATGTTATGTGGAAGCGCCTTTGTCACTTGAAAATAATCCAGTGGGTTTACTCTTCAAGGGCATAGACTCCATCTCCAAAAATTGGAGAGGGGTCAATAGGGAGAAGAAACCCTATGGATATATAGACTAAAAACTTTAAAGCCACTGGGTTTAAATGTTGATTTTGAACTTAGTCCTTTTTTGGAATAAATTCATTTTCTTGTGATAATATATGAATATATTTAAAAAAAAATTATAACATTAAGTTAACATTCTGATTTTTAAATATTTATAATTATATTTGTAATTATATTTTAATATTTATAACAACTATGGGAATATTAGATATTTTTTTGTCTCCCATTAATGCAATGTTTTTACCCATTGGTTCACCTTGTAATCTGGCACCTTTACCTATATGTGTTTTTAACATTTGTCTCTTTTTGTCTTTTAATGACTCATTTAATTTGAATATGGTTTAGGTAGTTTATTCTTTTAGGATTGTATATTTTTATCTTTATATGATTATTTTATAATAGTTTGGATTTTAGTATTATTTGTATTAAATTGTTTATGTATTACAGTTGATTATTGAGAGTTAATCTATTTCCCCTGTGTGCATATACATCTTTGTGCTAGTCATTGTATAAACCATATGAGATCCAATTGAGCGCTAGTAGGACAACACCCTTGGTGCTTTCTCTGATTGGACAGTTTGTGATTAGTATGCATAAAAGTACTAGCTAAGGGCAGAACAGTATTATCCACAACCCCTGAGAAAGTTGAACTGGATAGTAGGCGAAACGCGTAAGATTTTTTGATCCTCTGAAGACGCTGTAGCTGGTGAGGAAGAGTCCAATCCCTGGTGAGCCACCGTACCTGCTGCGCACACAGACGCAGAAGTGCCAATGGCCGCCATCGAACAACGTGGATCGGAGTATCCAGGCGGGTAACCGGGACCCACATTGTAACTTTTCCAGCCCCAGAGGATTTCGGTAGTCCCAGAGTGGCGAGAGTGTGCCCTTAAAGCACTTATTGCGATTTACCAATTGGGAGAATGTGAGTGTGTCCTTTCCCCCAACTAAATCTATCTGTTTGTGCATTAAACTGTATTATGCTATATACTCCTCATGTTTTCCTTAAGAAAGAGCCAAGCGTGACAAGTCTATTCTCCTGCAGATATATATGCGAGTGATTTGTTCACTTAATCACCAGCACATCACTTTCACTGGGTATTTCTCGGTTCGAGTTTTAGTGTGGCTAGCACTCTATTGCATTTTATTTTTTCACATTAACACTTGTACACGGTATTCTAGATACCGTTTATTTAAAGCTGCACAGAGGAGCTCTATTTGTTTTGATATTGCGCTTCTCTTTTTCACTTATTGTGGTTAGTGATGTAGCCAGGATCACCCAAGACCTCAATGGTGCCCAAGGGTTCCGACAGAACCACAGTCAATGCACTCCATGTGGTGCAATCTATGCAGGGATGGGTCAGTGAGAGAATAATAAATATAATAAATACTCACACGGGCTTGTGTGAGTACAAGTACATCAATCAGGTGGTTCTTTCCTTTAGTTGGTAGAGTATTATGGTCTTTGTTCTTCTCTCTGTATGGCTCCTTCCCGCCTGGTCTCAGTTAGAACTCCCTGTGGTGTCAGTGAAACACAGAGAACAGGAGCGAAATGTCTCAAATGTAATAGAAGCACAAACAATAGTAAACACACATCTAAAATTCCCTCGTCGGACGCAGCAGAGTTTGTGGGACTCATCCTGTTCGAGCGCTCCCTGCTTCTGCGTCCAGGCAGCAGTAGGTGACACGCAAGGCTAGAATGCACTCTCACCTCTTTGCTACGGTGGCCTCCGGGGTACAAACGTCTTTGGTGAATTGGAGCAATGCTTTTTGCTTAGAAAAAAGCTTCCTCAGGCTCTCTGTACCTGTGTGACGTCCCATACTGGGTTTAAATACCCTCCTTCAGATCATCCGGAGGCGTCTCAGAAATTATCTGAAGGAGGAAGGACGTGGAAGCAGGGAGCGCTCGAACGGGACGAGCCCCATGAATTTTGCTGCATCCGACGAGGGAATTTTAGATATGAGTTTTTACTATTGTTTGTGCTTTTATTAAATTTGAGACATTTCACTCCCTTTCTCTCTGTGTTTCACTGACATCACTGGGAGTTCTAACTGAGACCATACGGGAAGGAGCCATACAGAGAGAAGAACAGAGACCATAATACTCTACCAACTAAAGGAAAGAACCACCTGATGTACTTGTACTCACACAAGCCAGTGTGAGTATTTATATTTATTATTCTCTCACTGACCCATCCCTGCATAGATTGCACCACATGGAGTGCATTGACTGTGGTTCTGTCGGAACTCTTGTGCACCATTGAGGTGTTGGGTGAGCCTGGCTACATCACTAACCAGTCTACCCACAGATCCCTTGATATATAATTTTACAGACATCCATTTACTTGCACTCCCCTTGTTTTCTGTTTTTGTCATATTTAATGGGTAATAAGGAAAGGTTCCCCAAAGGGTTTCTCGAGCTGCGGACATTGGACTCTGAAGGCATACTGTACACATAGTTTGTGGTTCACGCAAGGGCCCCCTGCTTATGGTAATATAATATTATTTGTATTACTATTCGTCTCTATTGGAGTTCAGTCTGAGAGAACTCCCAGATATTTTCCGTCACCATACCCTTTGTTTCCACCACCTAGAGGCAGCACTCTCCTATCCACAAGTGATTACCTCATTTCTAACATGGAAACGGAAGGTGAGAGGAGCACACAGGTCACACATAATCTTTATGAAGAGATCACTAAGAAATAATGATCTTGAAAAAAGATTCGAAATTAACGAAGATGAGACACTAGAGGATGATGTTATTTTAGATAGAGAATTTGAGAAATTGGACAGATTACTTAAGAAAGACTCAAAGAAATGGTTACATTTGGTCTACCTAGAAAAATATCTTAAAGCAGACAGAATACCACGAGGTCTAAGAGTTTTTAAAAAATCGTCTTTTGACCTAGAGGAAGTAGAATTCTGCTGTATGTGGGAGCAGATCTTGGATACATGTTCCAAAAACCTAATGAAACTTCTAATTAAACATTACACAAAGACTCTTAAAGGGTTGAATGTAGATATTAATTTGATCAAAAATAAACTAGAGTCACTATTGGAGAGTATAGACAAATAGGGGAACCCCCGCAGCTGTCTGAAGGTAGTAGGTGTAGGTGCTCCCTAGGTAAGTATCAGTAATCAAACGAACAACAGGGCAGAAACCTAGTATGGGCACTCTAAACACCTAGGGTGATATAGGGGAAAGACACCTCCTGTGGCGCTGAGGAATGGTTTGGATGTGGTTGTAGATAAAAGTTCCTTTCTGGATGGATTCCCCCAAGAGAAAGAGAAAAAACAAGCATACACACTGCAATAGTGCATTACCCAGGGACAACTAGGATGTATAAAGGGAGCAATTTTTATTACATGTAAAAATACACAATAAAATGCAATCAATTACACTAAAAATACAATGAATTACACTAAAAAGAACTATCTGTGCCTTTGCATAGGAACCAGATGTCTTGAGACTTGCTCCGCTTTGGTGTAAAATTGGAAACCTACTCACCAAAAGTGACTAGGACATAAGCGTTATTGAATTGGTCTTATCAGCAGGTGAAACCGCTTGCTGTAAGGTGAGATTGCGTCAGTGAACGGAAGAGGATCCCCTTCTTTGCTCGGGAGTCTGCTTGCTGCTGCCTGCGTGCTGCTTTCTCCCCGAGTTCGGCCGATCAACTCCTCCTGTGACGTCACCAGCTTGTGCTCCACAGCTACGGTGTCCCTGTGATGCCAAAAGACCTCCTACGCGTTTCGAAACTCCAAATAGTGGGTTTCTTCGTCAGGGATCCCTGTGTGTATGCTTGTTTTTTCTCTTTCTCTTGAGGGAATCCATCCAGAATGGAGCTTTTGTCTACAACCACATCCAAACCATTCCTCAGCAACACAGGAGGTGTTTTTCCCCTACTTTACCAAATCTGGGTAGGAGATTCCAGATTCACTTCTTTGGGCAGCTCCAGGACTACCTTTGGACTTTATATCACAGGTTTTTGAAAATCATTGTTTGCATGAGCGCTATTGTTCACCTTTATTTCCACCTAGGGTGATATGATGAACACATTAAAACTTAAACTTTAGTATCCAAATTAAAATAATGGGTAGTAAAATGATAATTAAACGCTCCGATCCTATAAGTATGAACACTCGGTGAGGTGTTCTGGATCAAATTCAGATAAACTGCACTTAAACACTAATATGTGTACTGCAGTATGAACAAGTGGGTATGATAGACCACTGTTCAGTAATAACCCCGGATGCCGCTAAAGAACTCTACTGTATAGGTGTGTACTAGTATATAGACCCTGAGATGGAAATGTACAGCAAACTAACATGAGTAGGTGGACCCTAGCCAGGACTGCCAGTATACTGCTTGGCAAAGTATCTGGCTAGATAGTATGGGTCCAGGCTACATTTAGATGTGACATGGTGATGTAAATGAAAGTTGCTACAGGTGTAAATGACCTGAATATCAGGGTCTAAACAGTCTAGCTCAGTTCCACTGGGTATATGATAAACCCTAAGTACGGTGAAGCTGAGTGAGAGGGAACTCAACAATTGGTCCCTGTCACGTCTGTATGCCCGCAGACCTGGCAGGACCCCAATACTGAGGTGGGAACGGTATTACACCACACACCTACAGCAGTGGGAGCAAGCCCGGAGTGTGGTATAGCGTTGCTGGGCCTGTAGGAAAAGTGGTTAGGATACTTGCAACGTCTTGTAGGGTTAAACGTAAGAATGGTCGTGTCCGTGTGCCAATGTCCAGGGGTACAGAGAGCAGAGTAGTCGAAGTTCAAAGCCAGGTCCAAGGATTCCAGAGGTCAGCAAAGTAGAGTTCGTAGCAAGGGTCAAGGGTTACAGAGAGCAGGGTAGTCCAGGACAAGCAGGGGTCAAAGCCAGGGAAATTCAAAGTAACACAGGAGCAGGTACAAGCAGGAACACAGAGGGAGCAAAGCATAGGCCAGCACACACAGGGAAACAGGAACTATGCAGAACGATGATAGAGAGGACAGACAGGGATTATAAAGGAAGACACACCAATAGGAGAGAAGGGAGGAGCAGAGAGAGAAGTGGGAGACAACAAGGATAGGTCAGGGAGAGAAGAGGAGGAGACAGAGGGATCAGACAGAGAGATAGCTTGCAGGGAATGGGTGGAGGAGTCAGGAGAGTGACAGGCCTTAGAAGAGGAGCGTGTGCGTGCGCCCTCTGTAAGCTGAGAGTGGGCGCACACAGGCTGCGTCACAAGACGCACAGAGCGCCGCGGGCACCCCAGCGGAGGGAAGCAGAGGACCGGATGGGATCGCTCCTGGAGGTGAGGGACTGGCAGCGGGCATTGAGAGTGTCTGGGAGCGGGGAGCGTTGCTGCAGGGGCTAGGGGACCGCGCGGGTGCGCGAGACTTGCGGGGCATGCGCTGAGGCAATGGGGCAGTAAGAGAGGTAGACAGAGCGGGACAGGAGTGGGTAAGCGCATGGAGATTGGCAAGGGAAGGGACAGAAGGAGAGAAAGAAGGGGAAGGAATCCCCTGAACCGTCACAGTCCCGTTCCAACTTTGTGGACATAAAATACTAAATATACACACTTGATGCACAGGTAGGACTGAACAGGCAAAGAATCAGTGTAGAGTCTGTTCAGACACCTCTCAGGTGGATAACGAGTCTGCAGATACTAGGATTGCGTTACAGAAATCCAACCAGTGATATGTATCTGTGTAATAAACGGAACTGACCCAACACCAGCTCTGTTGTCAGAGCTGGTCTCTAAAGGATCAGTACTAGATGAGAGGTAGGAGGTATATAAACATAGTAACTGTGTATTAATATACAGCTTACTGCTACTGTGTGACAGATCGAGTAGCAGCTCCTGGTTAACTGAGCTCCCTTAGGATCATCCGATCAAAGTGGGAAACTCAAATGACAAATCGCGCTGCAGTTACTGGCGAACACTGCCGCCAGCTGACTCGCGGGTAGGCATGTGAGTCCTGCGCATGCACCCATCTGCTGACGCGCGCGTTTCGCGTAGCCGCTTCCTCAAGGCAAATACAAAGGGGAAGGGACACACCAGAACGGTGAGTGACTTTATACCCCTGCGTTTATGGTAATTTTGTCCCGTGCACTTGGTATCACCCCCTGTGCATGTCGTCAGGATCCACTGACTGCACAACAGATAGAGACATCGGGGGGGTGTATAGCCACATTAAAAACACTACATTTACACCTGTAGCAACTTTCATTTACATCACCATGTCACATCTACATGTGGCCTGGACCCATTCTATCTAGCCAGATACTTTGCCAAGCAGTATACTGGCAGTCCTGGCTAGGGTCCACCTATTCATGTTAGTTTGCTGTACATTTCCATCTCAGGGTCTATATACTAGTACACACCTATACATTAGAGTTCTTTAGCGGCATCCTGGTTATTACTGAACAGTGGTCTATCATACCCACTTGTTCATACTGCAGTACACATATTAGTGTTTAAGTGCAGTTTATCTGAATTTGATCCAGAACACCTCACCGAGTGTTCATACTTATAGGATCGGAGCATTTAATTATCGTTTTACTACCCATTATTTTAATTTGGATAATAAAGTTTAAGTTTTAATGTGTTCATCATATCACCCTAGGTGTTTAGAGTGCCCATACTAGGTTTCTGCTCTTTGTTCATTTGATTACTGATACTTATCTAGGGAGCACCTACACCTACTACCTTCAGACAGCTGCAGGGGTTCCCCTATTTGTCTATACTTATACACCAGGAGTGTCTCTCCCCATCCTACCTCCAGCACATCGTTACATTTACAATGACGGGATTCTCACTTGAGTTGCCTAATTTTCAAGATTGGCAGATAGAGGCGGAAGGCTTATTCTCAGTAGATTACACCACACCGGAAGTAAGGGATGAACCAGAGATAGGTGATAATTTTTTAAGCTTGATAAACTATATAGATCACAACTCAAGACCTGGTGGGAAGTCTTTAGTTTGGAAAACTATTTGAAGGCAGACATAGTACCCAGGGATAGGTGATTGGTGCGCAGCTAATAATTAGTGAAGCATAAAACAGTGAACAGTGCACCGTGAATTTAACAAAATTGTAAACCTTAAATGTGAAGGAATCACTAGTAATACGTCTGCAGCCTTTCTTGGGAGTGTCTCGACACCCCAGGAACTATGGAAAAGACAGAAGAACAAGGCGCACAACGCACATAGTGAAGTATAGTTTAAAAGTGAATTTTACTCAAAAAACGAATTAAGTTCTGCGTACTGTACATCAATGCAATAAAAAATGTGCAGTGGGTTAATGGATATACCACACCAGTCGGCGGCTGCAAACGGCACTCCTCACTCGATTATGGGGTGCAGGGGATCGGCAGTCGTCTGGCCTGGCAGGTGGTCGCAAAAGCCAGAACTCTCCTTCTCAGGGAAATGGGCAAATCTGTCCTTGCTGGAAAAGTCCTGGAGCACAAGGCTCACACCGGCATGTAGCAGCCTCCGCTGAAGTCCGCACACCGGCACGTTGTTCACGTGCCGCTTCTCCTCGTGGGGCGCCCGGTGATGACGTCACGGACCGGTCACACACTCCTGGGAGGCGCCTACAGGGGCTCACTGTATGCGGGACAGCGCACGATACACGCAGCGGCTCAGGACACGGACAGCTGCACCGGCCCTCGCAAGGATCAGGGGGACACTTACTAGAAGTGTTCTCACCAACACGGGGGTACAGGAAAATGAGCAATGACACCCTCCAAAGCGTTTCGTAACTCGTGGTTACTTCTTCAGGGAACATATACAGATGGGGGGGGGGTATGCACATATATATACCCAGCATTCCTCAATTGGACCTATGGTGTCATGTTACTGCACAGAGAATTAAAGGTGCAGCAACTAGCTCTATAGGGGCCTGAGGATTAATGTACCACCAGCTCACCACATAGTGGATGATAAATTCACCAGGTCCTGGGAACTTGTACTAACACAATGTTCTGCCATGCTCATGACACTGCTAGTTGATCATCAGAAAGAAAACCTCAAAGAGATCACTAAGGACCTAGAGACACAACTCAATGATATCACAACTTGGAAATCTAACGAAAAGTTTACAGAATTAGAAAGCAAGCTCAAGAGTAATATATACAAGTTTACCTCAGACCTCAAGGAACAGAAAAGAAATAAGTACGCTAGGGATAAAAAAGATTTCACTGAAGGAAACGTTTTTCGCTACATATTCGCTAATAAGAGTAGAGGGAGAAAACCACCAAATCCTAATCAAGAGTCATCTACTGTACAGAGTGGGAAAAATCTGACAGTGAGGAGGAAAGACCAACCCAGGGCCAAGAGGATTTATCACTATCTCACTCAGCCCCTCCTCCTCCTTCTCCTTTTTTATATCCCAACAGGATACCATTGGGATCCAGAGGGAGAGGAGGAAGACAAGGAGGGGAAAAGGTCTGGGTCCTAAGGAGTTGAGATACCACATCCAACAGAGGGAAGAAGGGAGCGAAACAACCAAAATATTAGATGATTCAAATAAATCCAGAATTTTGAATCTGTCAACCTTTACACTCACTGACTATCATTTAAGTGTTTTGGCTAGAGGTCTCTCCTTCTCCCTCACAACCAATATGGATACCTTCGAGTGGATAAAGGATATTAATTTATTCGCTCGGAAGTTGAAACTACTTAAATTCTTCAAACGGAGGGAAGATAGAATGCTATCAGATGGTGTGAACCCTCTAGATGTAGCTAATGAGAATCTACTCCAAGATTCTAACAAAACACAAGGGGAGGGGCCGTACACCGACCTGAGACCTAAATCCAAATTTATCCCTTTGGAGATATTTTTAACCACATTGAGGTTTTTGTGTATCTTGTGACAATGGACATTGAAGACCTCCCCAAGACCAAACGTCTGAATAATCTTAGCCCCCAAGAGAAGGTAGGACTTATAGAGCTTGAGAGAAATAATGAAATTGTCATCAAGCCATCAGACATGGGGGGGAACTTAGTCATTATGAATAGGGAGGACTATAAGACCGAGTATCTAAGGCTTCTATCTGATCGAACTTGCTATGAGGTCTTAGATAGTGATCCGACTGTTAAGTACAGCAACACCCTAATGGATATTTTCAATGAGGAGCTCGTATCAAAGGTTATCTCTAAACAGGAATTTGAGTTTATCATGAATAAAACCCCAAGAGTGGTGACTTTCTATAGCCTCCCCAAAGTTCATAAGAACAGAGTTCCCCCCCACCCCCCAGGCAGACCGATAGTGTCTGGCATAGGCAGTCTTACTGAACGGGCCAGCTCATATATTGATCAGATTCTGCGGCCCTTTGTGGCTACTTTGCCCTCCTACATCAAGGACACCAAGGACATTCTCAATAAAATCGAGGGAGTGTTTATCACGGAGGACACCCTCCTGGTGAGCCTTGATGTAGAAGGCCTGTATACCAGCATACAGCATAAGTCAGGCCTAGCAGCAGTATGACATTTTCTATCCACACTACGCCTTCTTGAGTTTGTACTTACCAATAACTATTTCCTTTTTAACAACAAGTACTACCACCAGATACAGGGTACGGAAATGGGGACAAAATGTGCGCCCTCATATGCCAACCTGTATCTGGGCTGGTGGGAGTCGGAAATAGTGTTTTCTGAAGAATTGGAAGAGTTCACGAGCCACATCGAGTTATGGACGAGATTCATTGATGATATGTTCCTGCTGTGGTGTGGCCCAATGGATAAGCTCATAGAATTCATCAATATCCTGAATACCAACTCACTCAATTTGAAACTTACTCTGGAAGTTGATCCTCAAAGTATCTGTTTCCTGGATATCAGAATATCGATAGGAGCTAAAGGGGAATTAAATACCACTATCTACAGAAAAACAATGGCCACTAACAGCTTACTCCAGGTGACTAGCCATCACCCTAAGGCACTGGTACATGGTATACCAGTAGGCCAGTTTCTGAGGTTGAAACGCAATTGCAGTAATAACGCAGAATTTGAAGAACAGGCAGCACTAATGACCGAGAGATTTACGGACCGTGGCTACAATAAGAAGGTGGTCAAAAGAGCTTACAAAAGAGCCAAATTTACCCCTCGTGCGGATCTACTGAAAGAAAAAACACCACACACGGAGAAGAAATTAATACGCTTTATTGGTGGAAACAATAACCAGTGGCATCAGGCTCGGAGTATTTTCCAACGCCATTGGCATATACTGACAGCGGACCCAGACATACGAGGGGCACTGTGTAGCTATCCATCAATGGTGAGCCGCAGAGCTAGAAACCTATGGGACTCATTGGTACACAGCCACTACGTTGAACCCCAAGCGAGTAACTGGCTCACATGTAAACCAGAGGGCACTTTTACCTGTCAGAGGGGTTATTAATATGGGCACCTGTCTTTGTGGTAAAAAATACGTAGGAAAGACCAGGAGACAATTTAAACAGAGGATTCTTGAGCACCTGGGTACTATTAGGAATAAAAGTAATACCCCTGTAGCTAGGCACGTCAACTTTTGCCAAAATGGTAACCCTGACTCTATCAAGTTTACTGGCATTGACAAATATTCACCTGGGATTCGGAAGGGGGACTGGGACGTGGACCTTCTAAAGAAGGAGGCCAGGTGGGTACACACTGGGTACCTGTGAGGACTCTGGGATCGTGGCACCCGCGCCCTGGCCCCTCCTCACCTTCATTAACCCCCGCTGCCGTGGCGCGCACCCCTCGCTGGCGTCACTTACCTCAGGCGGCTCTGGGGGTTCTCCGCCGTCCTCTGCGTTCTCGCGCTCCTGCGGGATCTTCCTTCTCTCATGTGGCTGCCATGTGTCCCGGCCGCGCGCCTGTACAGCGCGCGCCGGGTGAAGATAATTTATTCACTGCTCTTGCAGTGAAAACCCGCCCCCAGCACACTAATAGGACCTCCTGCCAAAACAAGAGTCCTCACCTGCCTGCCAATCAAGTGGACCTAGCCAGCATGGCTCCACGCACTCCTCCGGGCCTGCCTCCACCTCTGATTGGTCAGCCACACTTTATAATGCCTGTCCTTCCTCTCACTCATTTCTCGACATAGTTTCCACTTGAACTCTACTCTGGCATTCTCTCTCTCATTCTCTCAGGTTACGACTTGGCTTGGCGGACGTCTTTCTCTGGCTCTCGACCCCCGCTTGGACAACGACCTCCCGGAATTCTCCAATCCCTGACCTTGGCTAAAACGGCAACGACGACGGCACTTCTACACCGGTACCGGCAAGTATTGCTAGCTAAACGTCACCTGGCCTGGCAACGCCAAGATCACCACACTCCAGACACGCTCCTTTTGCTGCGGGTGCGTGCCCATATACGTTCCTCACCTCAGTAGAAGGGACGGGTCTGGTCTGCGGGCAGTACCGGCGTAACATTATGTCGAGCCCACAAGACGCACACCAGACTGATGTGGACTCTATGATGACGGCCATGTATCAACAAATCCAGGCCCTAACGGATCAAGTGGTTCTTCTCTCCCAACAGGTACAGGACCTATCTCTACAGGCACCATCTGCGTCTGCGCCGCCGGCGCAGTCCGATTCTTCATCCACTTTGTCCTCAGCTCCGAAGATTCCGGCTCTGAAGCTCTACGCAGGGGATCCCCATGTTTGCCGCGGCTTTCTCAACCAGTGTGAGATCCAGTTCGAGATGGCTCCACAACTGTATTCTACTGGTCGGAGAAAGGTAGCTTATGTATACAGTCTGCTCACAGGTAACGCACTGGCATGGGCCTCCCCGATCTGGGAACTGCGACCTGATATTACCCGAGATTATGCAGCCTTCAGACGTGACTTTCGACAGGTCTTCGATTCCCCCGCACGACAAGAAACTGCTTCTGATTCCCTGCTGCACCTTACACAGGGACGTCGGCCTGTGGCCCAATATGCCTTGGAATTCAGGACCATAGCAGCTGAGACTCATTGGGGTCAGGAGGCCTTAGTCTCCATCTTCTGGAATGGCCTATCGGATTCCCTGAAGGATGAACTCACTTCTCAACCCAGGCCAGTACTGCTGGAGGACCTCATTACCCTGGCCAAATCGTATGGATCAGCGTCTTCAGGTACGCCGCGCTCAGCGTCAGCAATTCCGGGCTACGCCTTTCCGTGCTTCCTTCTCCAGATTTTCTACTACCCCGAGACCTGTCTCCTCTCCGCTGCCTGCGCTGGAAGCCCCAGAGCCGATGCAACTCGGAGTCCAGCAACCTCGGGCGCCCTTGCGACAGTTTCGCTCAGCCGGAGAGTCGTGCCTTCATTGCGGATCTTCTCAACAGCGTACCTGTGACAATCCACCACCTTCGGGAAACGACCAAGCCCAGTGAGTACGAAGGGGCGCTTCCTGGGTGCTAAATCTCCTTGCCCCCTACTCAGAAGAGAACTCCCCAAAAGATTGACCATTCCCGTTTCCCTTTCTGGTCCTACCTTCCGTACCTCCACAGCAGCGTTTATCGATTCCGGCGCAGGAGGGAACTTCATGGATCAGACCTTTTCTGAACAAAATCAGATCCCACTTTCCAAGAAGAACTCCCCCGTTGCCTTGGTCGGGATTGATAATCGTCCACTCACTCCGGCATATATCTCCTTGGAGACCGGACCTATCACCCTTTCTACTAATTCCCACGAAGAGACCCTGGGCTTTGACGTGATTCATGCCCCGGGTACACCGATTACGCTCGGACTGCCCTGGTTACAGAAGCACAATACGCTCATCGATTGGGTATCTCCTAATCCCATTGACTGGAGGTCAAGGTCAGCAGAATCTTCTTTATCTATGGAGCGACCGTCCTTTCTTTTAGCTAACACACCCAATCCTCAGAGGGAGTTACCTTCCCCTAACGCTGAATTTTTGGACGTTTTTAGCAAGACGCAGTCTGAGCTCCTACCTCCTCATCGTTCCTACGATTGTCCGATTGACCTGGTACCTGGATACACCTTGCCAAAGGCCAAATCTTACCCTCTCTCGTTGCCCGAGACGGAAGCCATGGACGAATATATTCGTGAGAGCCTAAAGCGGAGCTTTATACGTCATTCCAACTCTCCCGCGGGGGCCGGATTCTTCTTCGTCAAGAAGAAGGATGGTACTCTCAGACCATGTATTGATTACCGGGGTCTGAACCATATTACGGTGAAAAATCGTTATCCACTCCCACTCATCTCCGAACTCTTCGACAGACTTCAGGGGGCCAACCTCTTTACCAAACTTGACCTCCGTGGGGCATACAACCTCATCCGCATCCGAGAGGGCGATGAATGGAAAACTGCCTTCAACACCCGTAGTGGACACTACGAATACCTAGTGATGCCCTTCGGTTTGTGCAATGCACCAGCGGTTTTTCAGGACTTTATTAATGACATCTTTCGGGATGTCCTCAATCGTTTTGTCATTGTCTACCTGGATGACATTCTTATTTTCTCCCAAAACTTACAGGATCATATCATCCACACGAAGTTTGTGCTTTCACGCCTCCGAGAGAACCGGTTATATGCTAAAATGGAGAAATGCCTTTTTCACCAGTCTACCACTTCCTTTCTTGGGTATATTATCTCCAACAGAGGCTTAGCCATGGACCCAGAAAAGCTGAAAGCCGTCGTGGATTGGCCGCAACCCAATTCCCTCAAATCTATTCAACGATTTTTAGGTTTTTCCAACTATTACCGGAAATTTATCCGTAATTTTTCTACTATCATCGCTCCTATCACTACTCTGACCAAAAAAGGTGCAGATCCTTCATCTTGGTCACCGGAGGCAGTCTCGGCTTTCAAAACGCTGAAACAAGCCTTTGTCTCCGCTCCCATCCTGCGACATCCGAACACTAATTTTCCATTCACCCTAGAGGTTGATGCTTCGGACTGTGGGGCGGGTGCGGTTCTCTCTCCGAAATTTTCTCCCCAGGACAAACTTCACCCTTGCGGGTTTTTCTCCAAAAAGTTTTCTCCTGCAGAAAGAAATTATGACGTGGGAAATAGGGAACTTTTGGCCGTCAAGTTGGCTCTTCAAGAATGGAGACATCTTCTGGAGGGGTCAAAAGAGCCATTCACTATTCTCACGGACCATAAAAACTTATTGTACATTGAGAATGCCCATCGTTTAGGTCCTCGCCAAGCCCGCTGGTCGTTATTCTTCTCCAGATTTAATTTTGTTCTCTCATACTGTATATTCCCGGCACAAAGAACGTCAAGGCGGATGCCCTCTCCAGGCAATACTCTTCTGAAGAGAGACCGGAAAAGACCACAGAGTCCATCCTCCCTAAACAAAGGATCATTGCGGCTGTGGCGTTCAAGAATCTTGAGAAGATCATTAAAACACAAAAACATCTTCCGACCGATCTTGAGGTTCCGAAAGACTCTTTGTACGTAGAGCCCAGATTAGTTCCTGAGGTACTGGACTGGGGACATGCCGTCCGTTCGGCAGGGCATCCAGGATTCAAGAAGACGTTGGATCTCATCCGTCGCACTTTCTGGTGGCCCAATATGGTTAAAACCATTCTTGAATTTACACGGTCCTGTCCGGTATGTGCACGTAACAAGATTCCTCGTCAGAAACCTCAGGGTCTTCTCTTACCCTTACCCATTCCGGAGCATCCCTGGTCCCACATATCGATGGATTTTATTGTGGAGTTGCCTAGGTCGAATGGCATGAACACCATTCGTGTGGTAGTGGACCGGTTTTCCAAGATGGCACATTTTATCCCTCTCAAAGGATTACCCTCCTCACCCGCCCTAGCTGATATTTTCTCCAAAGAGATTTTCCGTATCCATGGGATTCCCACATCCATCGTGTCTGATCGGGGCTCCCAGTTCGTTTCCAAATTCTGGAGGAATTTCACCAAGAGACTGTGTATCTCATCTTCCTTTTCTTCTGGATATCACCCTCAATCACACAAACAGACCGAGAGGGTTAATCAATCCCTCGAGAAATACTTAAGGTGCTTTGTCTCTAATTCTCAGGATGACTGGGCAGAATTACTTATCTGGGCTGAGTACGCCTTTAATTCTTCCAGGAATGACCCCCTTCTTTATCAACTACGGATTCCATCCGGCTCGCCTACCTATTGCTAAAGACTCCTCTAGAGTACCAGCAGTGGACGAGCATATTGCTCTCCTACAAGACTCTTGGTCCAGAATCCAATCTGCACTACAAAAAACATCCTTGACATCTAAAACCCAGGCTGATCGTCACCGTCGTCCGGCACCCAACTACAAACCCGAGGACAAGGTTTGGCTATCATCCAAGAACATCCATCTCAAAACTCCTTCCCTCAAATTGGCTTCTAGGTTTCTGGGTCCCTTTTCCATCATGGAACAGGTAAATCCGGTTTCCTTCCGACTCCAACTTCCTCAAAGCATGAAAATTCCGAATGTCTTTCATACCTCGCTTCTCAAGCCATTCATCTCCAGTAGCCTCTTTCCGGACCACACTTCTAAACCAGATCCTGTGATGGTACAGGGTAACGAAGAGTACGAGATACAGGCTTTACTGGATTCCCGTCTTTCAAGAGGTAAAATCCACTTCTTGGTCCACTGGAAAGGTTTTGGACCCAGAGAGGTCATGGGTACCCCTGAAAGATATTCATGCTTCCGGACTCCTCAAACGCTTCCGAAAGAAGTCCTGAGGCCGATCCTGAAGGGGGGGGGGTACTGTGAGGACTCTGGGATCGCGGCACCCGCGCTCTGGCCCCTCCTCACCTTCATTAACCCCCGCTGCCGTGGCGCGCGCCCCTCGCTGGCGTCACTTACCTCCGGCGGCTCTGGGGGTTCCCCGCCGTCCTCTGCGTTCTCGCTCTCCTGCGGGGTCTTCCTTCTCTCACGCTGCCGCCATGTTTCCCGGGCGTGCGCCTGTACAGCGCGCGCCGGGTGAAGATAATTTATTCACTGCTCTTGCAGTGAAAACCCGCCCCCAGCACACTAATAGGACCTCCTGCCAAAACAAGAGTCCTCACCTGCCTGCAAATCAAGTGGACCTATGCAGGATGGCTCCACGCACTCCTCCGGGCCTGCCTCCACCTCTGATAATCTGTCACTATATCCCTTCAGTAAGGACACAATTAGAGACTGAACTAGTGTCTCTCAGTATGAAACTTGCCAACACAATTGAATGACAACACTGGATATTAGTCACAAATGGTTTGAAGTGAATGATATATTATGGAGTTACAGCTATTCAGTATTGAATCCCCATACGTAAACACATAATGTCTTATTGGGATAGTTCTTGACAAGGTTACAAATAACACATGAGCCTATTGCTAAATCCCTATGCAAAAAGTCACAGTGTGGAAGTCTAATTAAATCTTTCAGATTGTGACTACAAAGTACAGAAATTGCAGCATTGCACCCCGGTCAGAATAGATCGCATAACACCCTGGTTCCTGCAGATGTAAAAGTGGAATATAGCCATTGTAATATAGATGTAGCATATAGTAACAATCTTTACATCCTACAGCTATTCCCTAATACTAATACCTGACAATACCTATAGGTGTATTCGACCGGTTCCAAGCAAAATGAACTTATAATAAGTAAATAGTCACTGTTGAACCAATGAACTGCACACACATAATAACAGGAATATGTATGAAATAAAGCAGTATACAACCAGATATCCAAATGTGTAGCGTCTTATTCCCCGCACTGCAACTCCACTGCCGACACCAGGATGACGTCACTAAAATCCGACGGACCGTTTCGCATGAGATCCACGCTTCATCAGGGTGGGAGGAGTCAAATTGCTCTCCTACAGGTATAGTATTTATACCCTGTGATCAAGTATATAATAGCCAATCACTCAGCTATCCAATGGTTGCAGTCTATATGCACATTAAGTGCTTGTCAATTAAAAGGTTACTCCCATCTCTTAATCACTGGTTAAGATTATGTATCAGCACCAAGTTTTGAACACGTGTGTAGAAATATCAGAAGCATCAATTATATGCTGCTTGTAATTTAGGTTTATCAGAATCAGAGGTTGCAATCTAAATGCAGACACAGTACAGATCTAGCAAATTAGCAAGGCACTCTAGTTCATAGGTAGTGGTAATTTTCAGTATTAGAATGGATAAAGAACATTTATCTGACGTTTATTTAGGTGCAGAGGACCAAAGACATGGGAATGAATCAGGGGAGTGAAGTTGTTTATATCAATATAGAGAAATATATAATAATGTACACATACAGTATCTCTCTTGATTGAGACTTGGATGCATTTGACATGAAAAATAGGTCTATGTGTAGATTGTGATGTAGTGTTAATAAAAAAAAATATAAAAATGTATAATAAAAGATTATGTGAAGCAGCGTGTGATACAGTGAAAGTATATATAATAAGTGAATGTGAAAACCAAATTAGTAATATATTTTAATAGGGAGTGTATAGTGTCAAAACAATATGAAGAATGTAGGAGTGAATGAACCTTAATGGGCCCGCCTCTAAAAGTCAAGATTCTAATAGACGTGGAAGGATGCCATATCCCCGAGAGAAGGTGAGAGAGAGGTTTAGGGAACGTAGGGATAGATCACGAGATAGGAAAAGCGCCATACCTAACCGAAGGAATTCTAGGATAGAAGAGAATGGAAGGGGAGGAACAAGAAGGTCAAAAGAAAGGGGTAGACAGAACCCATGCATAAACCCAATCTGGGAGAAATCAAATAAGGTACGTAGAGACATGCCTTTTTTAGAACAGGTCCCCCCGTCACCTATCCCAACCCAAAACAGGTTCTCCAGCTTGAGGGACCCAGGAATACAGGAAAATCTAGGAGAGAGAGGAAGAAAAAGAAGGTTATAGGACAGAGAGGAGGAAGAAAGCGTGACACCAAAGAGACAGATGTATTGAAAAGTATATTTAACATCAGTAGTAAGACTCTTACACCCACCGAGAATCAACTCATTGCAAAAGATCTTAACTTTGCACCCATTACAAGACCAAGTGGGTTCAATTTATTCATTGACGCGAATAAATACAATCGTCAATTAACCATTAAAAGATTCTTCTTATGCAGAGATGCTCTGCAGAGGGAGAATCTTGATCGTATCATCACTACTACTCTTCCAGGAGGTAACGAGGAAGTAGACCCCTTTGTGCACTCCAACCTCAAAGAAAAATCTAGGTTCTATCCTAGTGGTAGTAAGGAGAACTTCTTGGAAGTGTTTTCCCAATCCATTTTGACGGATTTTGAAGCACTGGCCACAACTAAAAGTAAATTCAAAGAGAATTTGAGCAGATTAGAGAAGGAAGCGTTAGAAAAACTTACTGAGGATAGATCCATTGTCATAAAACAGGCGGATAAAGGGGGAGGGGTGGTGATAATGGATCAGGATTACTATTTAAAAGAAGCAGAGAGAATACTCAGTGATAGAGTGACATATGACATTTTGGGAACAGACCCCACAATAAGATTCAAACGTGATCTGTCCACCATTTTAAATAGAGGTAAAACGCTCTGTATATTGCACGAAAAGGAATTACATTATCTAATGAGGAAAAACATGGTTATGGCTATTTTCTACTTTCTCCCGAAAATACATAAAGACCTAACGAATTCTACAGGACGACCCATAATTTCGGGGATTGGCTCTTTAACAGCCAATCTATCGGAATATATAGATGTGTTCTTGAAGAAATATGTATCCACCGCCAAGTCTCATTTACCAGATACCATGCAGGTTCTAAATTGTCTGCCATGGATCCAATAGGAAGAATTATTTTTACTAGTAACTTGCGATGTTACAAGTCTGTATACCTCTATTGGGCATACAGACAGATGTCTAGCAATTAGGAAGACACTAGAGAAAGATCTGAGTCTGAAACAAGAACAAAGAGATTTACTATTGGAGTGTATTCATTTTGTGCTAGAACATAATGTTTTTCTATTTAATAATGTCCATTACCTCAAAAAATGTGGCACTGCAATGGGGACTAGATTCGCACCCAGCTACGCAAATATCTTTATGGCCAATTGGGAGGTAGACATTATCTGGTCTGATCATCCCTACGGAGCGAACCTGGTCCTCTGGAGGCGGTATATAGACAATGTTGTTTTTATATGGAAAGGGAGCAGGGAGGAATTGGATTTCTTCGTACATTCTATCAATGACAATGAGATTAATCTAAAATTCACTTCTGACTGTAGCAGTAAAGAAATTAAATTCCTAGATTTAACAATTTATATCGAAGACAATAAAGTAAAAACGAAGACTTTTTTCAAAAAGGTGGACTCAAACAATTACTTGTTTAATACAAGTTGCCACCACAAACAGTGGATAGAAAACATCCCCTATGGGCAGTTCCGGCGAGTGAGGAGTAACTGTACAGAAGACAATGGTTTTAGAGACCAAACCAAAATCCTCAAAAAGAGATTTCTAGAGCGGAAGTACAATCCAACCCTTATAGAAGGAGCAATTAGCAAAGCTACCTCTTTACAACAGAAGGATCTACTTTTAACTAAGCCTAAAACTCCTAGTATGAAGTTCAGTGTTGTTCCCTTTGTTACAAAATATAACAAGGATGCAGTCAAAATTAAAAAAAAATATTCAGAAACGTTGGCATCTGGTACAAATGGACCCAGTTCTAAAGAATTGCACCATAGATATGCCAAAAATATTTTTTTACAAAAGCCACCAATTTGAAGAATAAACTTGCCCCAAGCATGTTCAGAAGCCAAGTGAAACCAAACACTACCAACTTGCAACCTCAACCTTTAGGTTTCTTTAGTTGCCTCAGGTGCAAAGCGTGCACCCAGGCTTCTAGAGAAAAGAGTATCTTTAAATCCCACACTACGGGAAAAGAATTTAAGACAACAACTTTATTAATTGCAGGATTACGTTTGTGGTTTATCTCTTGGAGCCCATGTGGTCTCCAGTACGTTGGACGAACCTCGAGACCACTCAGAATCCGCGTGCTGGAGCACATGGGCAATATCTGTAAGAGACTGGCCACACACAAGTGTCTCAAGACACTTCGATACGGCACATGGAGCAGATCCCACATGGCTTACGTATAGGGGTATTGAGTGTATCCCCCAGGATATTAGAGGAGGAGACAGGTTGTCTAAACTAAGTCGTACGGAGACCTATTGGATTTACAGGCTCAAAACCCTGGCCCCACAAGGCCTCAATGTCGATAGACACTGGGGCCTTTGTCTGAGATCAGGGCTCAGCGATTTTTATTTCTAATGTTAACCCAGCCATGAGCCACAATTGTAACCCATTTTTGTTCTCTCCGTAGATACACGTCTACACCACAACCGTCTATATGGTTCATCAAGTATCTTCTATCTAGGGAGATTTTATGTTGTTAATCCCCCCACTACCTTTTTCATTCTCCCTTTCCTCCCCAACCCCTCCCATCGCTTACATAAGGTTTTCCTCATTATTGATCATACAGGTTGTATATATGTATTACACTTCTGTGAAGCACGTCAGTTTTAAAGTTAACCATCTCACATGATTTGTGATCATTTTTAATTTGTTGTCAGGTGGACACCTCTGTAGTCTGATATTATTATGTATTTATTTTCATGATCCTAGACGGGTAACCATTGTATTAGAGAAGCTCTGTACCAACTCTGGGTCAAATATCCCATCCAAATGACCATTGGGATTACAGTAGCTGGTATTACTCTTTCATCTTAGCTGTAGCTCTGACTTCATGCGATCAATACCACATTATTACAACAGTAGTGCTCATTAACAAGAGCATATTGGTAAGAATTGGATTATTCCTATTCCGAATTGATTGTAATTATTAATTTATTCCAATCACTATCTGAAGTCTGGTTCCAATAGAATGAGTACCACAAATCGACACTAGGTGGTGCCAAGAGCTTACATTTTATTGTTTGTCAGCATCTAGGGGTATTGTAAACCTTTCATACATGAGTGTGCAAATTAGAAGATTTGCACTAGTTCCCTCTCACAACTGCACTCAGGTGTAATGTCAATCTTGTCAGACTAAAGTATGTCTAAGAATCCGAGTATTCTCAATATACCAGCTAAATATATGATGCTAAAGAAGCAACAGTCTAAGGATAACCAATTACCAATTAACTAGGTGGCGCCAAGAGCTTACATTTTAGTTTTTGTCAGCATCTAGGGGTATTTTAAACCTTTCTGCTTTTCAAGCAGGACACACTAGTTATATATTTTTTTTAATATATTGCAATACTTAGGTAGACATCCCCACTTCAAGGGAGCGACTAATCTGGTTTATACGCTCTTTGGGGCGTTTAGCAGTATTACACACTGGTTAGTTCTCTGTCACTAAATGGTGTTCACGTTTGTTTATTGACTCAATATGACCTCTTAGAGGGAGCACTAAGCTCCTTAGGTCCATCACCCAATTAGTGATTCGGCACAGGCTAGGTTGCTCTGCGTCTGAAAAGATGTCTATCCAAGTTGTACTAGAGACTGCCAATTGTTTAACATGAAGAGGCATTTAGTATGTTATAAATTATGTCTTTTTTTCTAGTTGGGGATTTACTGAGTAAGCAATCCAGTAATATCGTCCTGCGGAGGGGACAATTGAATTTTATTGGACTTATTTTGTGATGCAAGGGCAAGGCAATATTGTACTGCGGGACTTTAGATGAGGCAATCACCCGAAGAAGATTGTCTCAATAATTGATTGACAATTTCTGAGACGCCTCCGGATGATCTGAAGGAGGGTATTTAAACCAAGTATGGGACATCACACAGCTACAGAGAGCCTGAGGAAGCATTTTTCTAAGCGTAACCAGTTGCTCCAATTCACCAGAGACGTTTGTACCCCGGAGGCCACAGCAGCAAAGCGGAGAGGGTGCGTTCCAGCCTTGCGTGTCACCTATTGCTGCCCAGACGCGGAAGCAGGGAGCGCTTGAACGGAACGAGCCCCACAAACTTTGCTGCATCCGACGAGGGAATTTACATGTGAGCGTTTACTATTGTTTGTGCTTTTATTACATTTGAGACAATTCACTCCCGTTCTCTGTGTTTCACTGACACCACGGGAGAGTTCTAACTGAAATCAGGTGGGAAGGAGCCATACAGAGAGAAGAACAGACACCATAATACTCTACCAACTAAAGGAAAGAACCACTTGATGTACTTGTACTCAAACAAGCCCGTGTGAGTATTTATATTTATTATTCTCTCACTGACCCATCCCTGCATAGATTGCACCACAAGGAGTGCATTGACTGTGGTTCTGTCAGAACCCTTGTGCAACATTGAGATATTGGGTAAGCCTGGCTACATAACTAACCAGTCTACCCACAGATCCCTTGATTAGGGTGACCAGATTTTGAAAATGAAAAACCAGGACATATATATATATATATATATATATATATATATATATATATATATATATATATATATATATATAACACACACAAATATAGCTGTATGCTCATCTGCATGTCTTAGGCAGGTCTGCAACCCCGCCTTTCCCCATTATCACCCAGCATACAGCACTTCCACTGCAGCAAGGGATTCTGGGAAATGACATGCAAATGAGCACACTGTCACTTTTTGCCTCAATAACCATTTTTAACATGGTTCCCTATAGGCTTAAGCTTCAAAGCTGTGACCATGCAGCAAGCTTAAGCCTATAGGGAACCATGTTAAAAATGGTTATTGAGGCAAAAAGTGACACTGTGTGCTCATTTGCATGTCATTTCCCAGAATCCCTTGCTGCAGTGGAAGTGCTGTATGCTGGGTGATAATGGGGAAAGGCGGGGTTGCAGACCTGCCTAAGACATGCAGATGAGCATACAGCTATATTTGCATATTTGCTTTCCTGTGGAGGGTTTTTGTCACTTTTTTTACTCACCATAACTTAACTCAGTATTATGGTTTTATATATATATATATATATATATATATATATATATATATATATATATATATATATATATATCAGTTTATTTATTGTAGTACACTTATACTTTACTACCATTAGAGAGAGAGAGTGTGTGTGTGTGTGTGTGTGTGTGTGTGTGTGTGTGTGTGTGTGTGTGTGTGTGTGTGTGTGTGTGTGTGTGTGTGTGTGTGTGTGTGTGTGTGTGTGTGTGTGTGTGTGTGTGTGTGTGTGTGTGTGTGTGTGTACACCTCAATAATAAAAAAAAAAAAAATGAATGATTCTGAACCCATTAACCAGTGTCAGGATGCCCCCTCTTCACAATTTCTAAAAGCAGCAATCCCGCCTGGGATCTTACCTGATCCGCAGTCCCTCAAGGTACTATACTAGAGGGGAGGTGTTCCTTACCTGTCTTCCGATGTCTCCCGCGTGAAATTTGAGTCAGCTCTGGAAGAAAGCAGAGTAGGTTACTTCGGTGTAGGTATACGGCAGTAGGCATGACTACTGAACAACTGAAGTTTAAAAGGAAGTTCAAAAGAAGTGAGAAAGTGGACACCCCATCTGGCCCTGATTCCTGCATTTGAACTACGCTGGAAAGGAGGATATCATCTATACCAGACTGCATCATTACTGCTGTGATGCTGCCTTTACCATTTATATTTGCAGTGACTTCACTTCTTCTCAAATTATGCACTTCTTTTTACCAGCCTCAGTATGTCTCTAACTCCATTCATATATCTCCATCTCTCCTTCCTTTACCACTTCTCAGTTCACATGAACTACTTTCTTACCTGCATCCTCTGACACCACACAGCTATATCCCCTGCACTAAAACACACCCCTACAAATCCTCCTCACACATTCTCTTTCTATCCATGCTTCTCCTCCTTGCTTCTGGGGATATCTCTCCCAATCCTGGTCCCTGTCTTATTCCTACATGCGCTCGTCCTCGCCTGCCAACTGCAACCTCTACTCCTGGTGTCAACCCCTCCAACCTCATACCCATCCCCTGCCACCCTCCCTCCTCTCTCCCTTTCTCCTGTGCCCTTTGGAATGCTCGCTCCCTCTCTAACAAGTTTCTCTCTGTGCATGACTTCTTTCTCTCTCACTCCCTGCTTCTCTTTGCTATAACTGAGACCTGGCTCACTCAGTCTGACTCTGCTCTGGAAGCTGCCCTCTCCTACGGTGGCCTTTCCTTCTCCCATACTCCGCGCACTGATGGCAGGGGTGGAGGCGTGGGGCTCCTGCTCTCCTCTCTCTGTCGTTACCGAACCCTTCCTATTCCTCCCTCTCTTGCTTTTCCCTCCTTTGAGGCTCACACTGTCCAGATTTTCTCTCCTCTCCCTGTTCATGTGGTGTTCATCTATCGCCCACCTACCTCTACTCATCCCCCTTCTGCCTTTCTCTCTCACTTTGAATCCTGGCTCTCTTTCTTCCTCTCCTCAGACTCCCCTGTTCTTCTCCTTGGGGACTTCAATTGCCACATTGATGACCCCTCTCTCCCTTGGGCTTCCCGCTTTCTTTCTCTAACCTCTTCTTTTGGCCTTCAACAGTGGACTGCAGCCAGCACCCACAAGGATGGCCACTACTTAGACCTGGTTTTCACTAAGAACTTCTCTCTCTCCGATTTCTCCATTTCCCCTTTTCCTCTCTCTGACCATCATCTTATCTCATTCTCTCTATCTCGCTTCTCCCCTTCTCCACCTCCATCTACACTCCGGTTCTGCAGAAACCTGCGCTCTATTCACTTACCTGACTTTGAGTCCACTTTACGCTCCTCACTCTCCACTCTCAGCTCTGCTACAGACCCCGACAACCTGGTCAGGAACTACAACTCTGTCTTGTCCTCCTCTCTTGATCTACATGCCCCACTTTCTCTCTGCCGCACTCGCCCTTCTAACCCTAGACCCTGGCTAAATTCCCACACACGCATGCTGCGTTCCTCCACTCGTTCCTCTGAATGCCTCTGGAGGAAGTCTCACACTCTAGCAGACTTCCTTCACTACAAATTTATGCTATCCTGTTTCAACTCTGCCCTCTCGCAAGCTAAACAAGCCTACTTTTCTGCACTAATCAACATGCACAAGTCTAACCCACGCCGACTGTTCTCTGTCTTTGATACTCTACTCAAACCACCCTCAGCTGCCTCTCCTTCCTCCATCTCCGCTCAGGACTTTGCTGACTATTTTAAGGAAAAGGTGGAATCCATACGTCAGAACATCCCCTCTGTTTCTTCTTCCCATCCTACACCTCTTCCTAACTCTCCTCCTGCCTTCCTTGACTCTTTTTCCACTGTCTCAGAGGAGGATGTGTCGCTGTTGATCGCCACGTCTCCCTCTACCACTTGCCCTCTTGACCCCATTCCCTCCCATCTCCTAAAACCTCTTGCTCCTACTATAATCCCTACGCTCACACACATTTTTAACTCCTCCCTCTGCTCTGGAACCTTTCCATCCTCCTTCAAACATGCAACAGTCATACCATTACTCAAAAACAGCAAGCTTGACCCTACCTGTCTTTCTAACTATCAACCTGTCTCCCTCCTGCCTTTTGCCTCTAAACTCCTTGAACGTCTTGTATTCTCTCGCTTGCTTCATTTTCTCAACACCTATTCTCTCCTAGACCCTCTACAATCTGGCTTCCGCACTGCTCACTCCACGGAAACAGCCCTCACTAAAATAACCGACGACCTCCATGCTGCCAGAGACAGAGGTCATTACACTCTGCTCATATTACTCGACCTCTCTGCAGCATTTGACACCGTGGACCACCCTCTTCTCCTTCACATTCTCCATACTCTTGGTATTCGGAACAAAGCTCTATCCTGGATCTCATCCTACCTCTCCCATCGTACTTTCAGTGTCTCTTCTGCTAACACCTCCTCCTCCTCTATTGATCTCTCTGTGGGGGTACCCCAGGGCTCTGTCCTGGGACCTCTTCTCTTTTCTCTGTACACACTCTCTCTAGGTGACCTAATAACATCTTTTGGGTTTAAACATTACCTCTATGCTGACGACACACAAATATATTTCTCAACACCTGACCTTACACCTGCTATATAGACCAAAGTTTCTGAATGTCTCTCTGTTATATCATCCTGGATGGCCCTCCGTCGCCTTAAACTCAACATGGCTAAAACAGAGCTCCTCATACTTCCTTCCAAACCTGGCCCTACTACCTCCTTCCACATTACTGTTGGAACTACGATCATCCACCCAGTAGCCCAAGCACGCTGCCTAGGGGTCACACTCGACTCCTCTCTCACATTCGCCCCTCATATTCAAAACATTTCTAAAACTTGTCGCTTTTTCCTCCGCAATATAACAAAGATACGCCCTTTCCTCTGTTGCTCGACTGCTAAAACTCTGACTCAGGCCCTCATTCTCTCCCATCTTGATTACTGTAACCTCCTGCTGTCCGGCCTTCCTGCCTCTCACCTGTCTCCCCTACAATCTATCCTAAATGCTGCTGCCAGAATCACTCTACTCTTTCCTAGATCTGTCTCAGCATCTCCCCTCCTGAAATCCCTCTCCTGGCTTCCAATCAAATCCCGCATCTCACACTCCATTCTTCTCCTCACTTTTAAAGCTTTACACTCTTCTGCCCCTCCTTACATCTCAGCCCTAATTTCTCGCTATGCACCACCCCGACTCTTGCGTTCTGCTCAAGGATGTCTTCTTTCTACCCCCTTTTTATCTAAAGCCCTCTCCCGCCTTAAACCTTTTTCACTGACTGCCCCACACCTCTGGAATGCCCTTCCCCTCAGTACCCGACTAGCATCCTCTCTATCCACCTTTAAGACCCACCTTAAGACACACTTGCTTAAAGAAGCATACGAATAGCACTGTGGATATTCTGAACACATGATCCATAAAGCTTGGCCCCCTGCAGACGCACTTACCAGAACTCCCTCCTACTGTCTCTGTACGTTCTCCCTACCTACCAATTACATTGTAAGCTCCTCGGGGCAGGGACTCCTCTTCCTTAATGTTACTTTTATGTCTAAAGCACTTATCCCCATGACCTGTTATTTATATTATCTGTTATTTATTTGATTACCACGTGTATTACTACTGTGAAGCGCTATGTACATTAATGGCGCTATATAAATAAAGACATACAATAAGATAAGACAGAGGGTGAGGGAGACAGGGAGGGAGGGCGAGGGAGGGAGACAGGGATGGAGGGAGACAGGGAGGGAGAGCGAGGGAGACAGGGATGGAGGGAGGGCGAGGGAGGGAGACAGGGATGGAGGGAGACAGGGAGGGAGGGAGAAAGGGAGGGAGGACGAGGGAGGGAGGGGGAGGGAGACAGGAAGGGAGGGCGAGGGAGGGAGACAGACAGGAAGGGAGGGCGAGGGAGGGAGACAGACAGGAAGGGAGGGCGAGGGAGGGAGACAGACAGGGAGGGAGGGCGAGGGAGGGAGACAGACAGGGAGGGAGACAGGGCGAGGGAGGGAGACAGGGAGGGAGGGAGACAGGGAGGGAGGGTGAGATAGGGAGGGTGACACAGGGAGGGTGAGGGAGTGACACAGGGAGGGTGAGGGAGTGTGAGACAGGGAGGGTGAGGGAGGGTGAGACAGGGAGGGTGAGGGAGGGAGGGTGAGGGAGGGAGGGTGAGGGAGGGAGGGTGAGACAGGGAGGGTGAGGGAGGGTGAGACAGGGTGAGACAGGGAGGGAGGGTGAGACAGGGAGGGAGGGAGGGTGAGACAGGGAGGGAGGGAGGGTGAGACAGGGAGGGAGAGGAGGGAGGGAGGGTGAGACAGGGAGGGAGGGAGGGTGAGACAGGGAGGGAGGGTGAGACAGGGAGGGTGAGACAGGGAGGGTGAGACAGGGAGGGAGGGAGACAGGGAGGGAGACAGGGTGGGAGACAGGATGGGAGACAGGGAGGGAGGGAAGGAGGGAGATAGGGAAGGAGGGAGACAGGGTGGGAGGGAAGGAGGGAGACAGGGTGGGAGGGAAGGAGGGAGACAGGGTGGGAGGGAAGGAGGGAAGGAGGGAGACAGGGTGGGAGGGAAGGAGGGAGACAGGGTGGGAGGGAAGGAGGGAGAAAGGGTGGGAGGGAAGGAGGGAGACAGGGTGGGAGGGAAGGAGGGAGACAGGGTGGGAGACAGGGTGGGAGACAGGGTGGGAGGAAAGGTGGGAGACAGGGTGGGAGGGAAGGAGGGAGACAGGGTGGGAGGGAAAGTAGGGAGACAGGGTGGGAGGGAAGGAGGGAGACAGGGTGGGAGACAGGGTGGGAGGGAAGGAGGGAGACAGGGTGGGGGAGAGAGAGGGAGGGAGAGAGAGGGAGGGAGAGAGAGGGAGGGAGAGAGACACACACCCACTGACACACACACTGATACACAAACACTGATGCACATACACCCCCACTGGTACACACACACACTGATACTGATACACACACACTGATACTGATACACACACACACACACACACACACACACACACACACACACACACACACACACACACACACACACACACACTGATACTGATACACACACACACACACACACACTGATACTGATACACCCCCCCCCCACTGATACACACACAGCACACCCCCACTGATACACACACACACTGATACACACACTGATACACATACACACACCCACTGACACACACACAGCACACCCCCACTGATACACACACACACACACTGATACACACACTGATACACATACACACACCCACTGACACACACACACACACACACACTGATACACACACATACACACACACACTGATACACACACACTGATACACATACACACTGATACACATACACACACACACACTGATACACACACATCCACTGATACACACACACCCACTGATACACACACATCCACTGATACACACACACACACTGATACACACACTGATACACATACACACACACACACACACACACAGATACACACACACACTGATACACATACACACTGATACACATACACATACACACTGATACACATACACACACACACACACTGATACACATACACACACACACACTGATACACATACACAGATACACCCCGGCTCCCCCTGCCCCGCCGCCAGCCCCTGCACCGCCCGCGACCGCGCAGCAACCACTGCCCGCCCCCGAGCCCATCTCCCACACCAAGGGGACGGGGGGAAGTGAGCGCCGGGGGGCAAAGCTGTGAGCGCCGGGGGGGCAAAGCTGGGAGCGCCGATGGGCAATGGTGGGAGCGCCGGGGGGGCAATGGTGGGAGCGCCGGGGGGGCAATGGTTGGAGCGCCGGGGGGGCAATGGTGGGAGCGCCGGGGGGGCAATGGTGGGAACGTCGGGGGGGCAATGGTGGGAGCACCGGGGGGGGAATGCTGGGAGCGCCGGGGGGGGGGCAATGCTGGGAGCGCCAGGAGGGGCAATGCTGGGAGCGCCGGGGGGGGGGGCGCAAAAGTACAAGGTGGTAAAAAGGCAGGCGCACCCCCGCTACCACCTCCTATTACCCCCCCCTGGCTGGGACCCGGGACAGAAGGGGGACACTCACGCGCACAGAGGAAGCCGGGAAGACACGTGTGCTCTGCACAAAGCGGAAGTCCCGCCCCTGGCTTCCTCTGACCTGCCTGCGACCAATCCCCTGTGGGCCGGCCGGCATTCTAAGTCCCGCCCCCGGCATCATCATTCATCCAATCCCCTGCGGGCCGGCCGGCATTCTAAGTCCCGCCCCCGGCATTCTCCATCATTCAGTCCCCCCGGCAGCATTCATACACACACATACAAAATACTTACCGGCCGCCGCATTCTCCTCACCGCTGCTGCACCGCAATACCGGGACCAGGGACAAAAACCGGGACAAAAACCGGGACAGACTTAAACCGGTACAGGCCTCAAAAAACCGGGACTGTACCGGTAAAACCGGTACGAATGGTCACCCTACCCTTGATATATAATTTTACAGACATCTATTCAACCGCACTCCCATTGTTTTCTGTTTTTGTCATATTTATCGGGGAATAAGGAAAGGTTCCCCAAAGGGTTTCCCGAGCTGCGGACAGTGGACTCTGAAGGCATACTCTACACATACTTTGTGGTTCACGCAAGGGCCCCCTGCTTATGGTAATATAATATTATTTGTATTACTATTCGTCTCTATTGGAGTTCAGTATGAGAGAGCGCCCAGGTATTTTCCGTCACCATCCGTTTACTGGGGAAAGTATTAAAATTAAACATCGCATTATGTGTAGATCTACACGTAGTGTACTTCCTTAGATGTCCTTATGGGTTACTTTGTCGGTAAGACAACAAAGCTGTTGAAACAACGCTTTATTGAACAGAAGAGCGTCAATAAGAAAGGTATTAACCCCACGATATAGGTACAGCATTGTGTCCAGCATAAGCACCCCATTGCAGCAATGAGGGACATGGGTATCGAGACTGTACCTCTATTAAAGGTAGCTTTGGATAGGGATACTGCTTTTAAAGGAGGGAGGCGTACTGGATATTTCATTTACGGACAAGTACTGATGGTGGTCTCAACAAGCAATTAAACCTTAAATGTTTCCTTGACAGGCGTTGATTGTGCTTCTACTATGGTGGCCCTGCGCTTCTTAGTTGAGTTTTGTGACACTTCTGTGTTTTCTGTTAGTTAGTCTTTGTTGTATGTCATGTCTTGGGTTTCATTTACTGTATCATGTCCATTGATTTTCACTGTACAAATTGTATATACACTATTTAGTTGTACATGTAGAGTACTGTTGTTTTATGGGTATTTTTTACCCTTTATTTTTGAGACTCTCACTTGGTGTTGGTGTGCTGGGATTTGGTTCTTTAGTCTGTTCCTTTTGTTAGGGATTATGTTAGTAGTGTGCCACAGGCATCCGGTGTGTTGGCGCAACTCCCGTTCACAGCATCATGTTTTTATCATGAGGGCTGCGTTCGGCGTCTTGTTGCCAAATCAACTAGTATGGAGGAACCAGGCGCTTACCTTTAGTGACAGATTTACGGAAGAGCGGTGAAACCAATATATATGGTTATTTTCTATTGGTGTGGAGGTGTTCCTGTGATCCCTTCTGCTTCTACCCCTGATAAAGGGATGATCCAAAGCCCTTATGAAAACGTAGAGATAAAACAGAGTAGGGGGAGCGAGGGATGAATAGATGCACAGATAAAAAATGTGGACAATCAGTTTAACATATATTAAGCCCAGTGAGGGGGGGGTGGGGTGGTGAAGAATCTATAGGTAGAGGTGAGCTATATAATAGATGCTTACACGGCCGTGTGTAAACACAATCCAAAGATGATATCTTTGGGATGGATGGTAACCCTTCTGCAATTGGGTGCAGGAGGGGTCGTGGTAGTTCACAATATAAACAAATACTCACACGGCCCAGTGTGAGTAAAGGCGTAGGGCAGATGTCTTTATGGTATACACCTAGGTTCCCCGTCAGAGATAATCCCGGGGGTGCTGTGCACGCTGCTGCTGGCAGGCAGGGGGTTAAATGCGGGTCTCTCTCTCAGTTCTCCCGTTCTGGGCTTCTCCCCTCCCCGTTTCAGTTAGGGGCGTGGGTGAGGCAAAATAACATATTGGGATCAGCAATGCTCTTAAAAACGTGAAAGTTTAATACACATTAGATAAGATCCACAACGAATGCACTCACATAAAATATCAATGTTCCGGCGTGCTCCCGTGGCTGTGGTTTGCAGTAGTCCCCGGCCGCTCTCTCCTCCGCGTCCGGAGTCGGAATAGATGGCAGTTCCTGGCGCGGCTGTGTCTACAACTGCTTCTCCCAGCTACGGAAGCCCCAATGGTCAAAGTCTTCACCGAATTAGAGCAACGCGTTTCGCCGATTGGACGGCTTCCTCAGGCTCATTCAATGACGTAAAGAGGGTCTGATGAGCTTATACAGACCCTCATTGCTAATTAATTAAATAACGGGAAGGATTTGTTGGTTGATTACAAATGCTTGCAATAAGTGCCTTACTCTCCATATAAATGATAGACTCCTTAGTGTGTTCCGTAACACGTTGCAATTATAACAATAAACTTGCTCATTTTCATTTTGTGCACCCTTTTGTTAGTAGGTGTCTTAAGTGTTCTAAAATAATCTTATGGTCTATGTTTGAAATAAGTTAAAAAATGGTACTAGCACCTGTTAACAATCTATATCATCTAACATACTTGTTCACAATATGCAGTCATTAGGTTTATACACTGAAGTCTAAAAACAACAATCTTTATACAAATCGCTATAAAAACACACACATAGTTTATTTAAAAAAGATGGTATTTGAGACAATAATTGAGATTCAATCTCTACCTCTCTCCACATGTCTAACTGATAGTGGAGTTTTATTTAACTTTAAAATTCCTCATAGGATCACAATAAAATGACAGGGGTTTACATATATATATAATTAATTAGATGTCAAAGCATTAAAACGTTACCTCAATATAAAAGGGGAAAAGCACGGAGAGGGATTGGATTGGAGAAAGAGAAGAGGAATGGGGGGAGGGACGGGGGAAGGGAGGGGTGGTGGGGGATGGGGGATGGGGGATGGGGGAAGGGGAATAAAAACAAGCGTTAGTATTAGTACCCAGTGGAATTTTGGACAAGGTATGTTAGGGTTAAATAGAACTCTAATAGTTATAAACATATTTATAAAAACGCTGGGATATCCAAATCTGCATTTAGGCCGTTTGGTGTTAGAGTTTTAAGTTGATAGATCCAGAACGTTTCTCGCTGTCTTAAACGCCTGAGTCTGTCATCACCTCTCCAATTCTCCGCAACCAGTTCTATTCCCCTATAGTGCAGGCCCGATGGGTCCCCCCCATGGGCCAGACTGAAGTGGACTGGTACACTGTGAGTTGTGAGGCCTCTTCTAATGTTGCCTATGTGCTCCAGTATGCGGACCCTAAGACTTCTTGAGGTCCGGCCCACATACTGGAGTCCACACGGGCATGCAAGCAGATACACCACGAAAGAGGTCCTACAGTTTATAAAGTGTTTAGTTTTAAAAACCTCCTTCGTAACGTTGGAACTGAAATTTAGTGTCTCTTTATCCGCCTGTTTACAGGCTTTGCAATCAAAACATTTAAAAAAAACCTATAGGTTTTGGTAGCCAACTTCCTGTCTGAGTTTTTTCCTCTTTTCTGAATGCACTGGGCACTAGTTTGTTCTTAATATTGTTAGCTTTCTTAAAAATGACTCTAGGTGCCTCCGGTAAGTGTTCTCCTAAAACTGTGTCTTTGCACAGAACATGCCAGTGTTTTTTTAGAATTCTTTTGATGTTCTTAGCTTCGTCATTGAACTTGGTAACAAAGGGCACTACATAATCTGATTTCTCTTTCTTTGCTTAGGTACCAACAATTGGTCGTTACTAAGTTCTGACGCTCTGGATAGAGCATTTTCAATTATCTCTGACCTGTAGTGCCTCTCTTCAAATTTAGTTTTCAGAATACCGGCCTGCTCTTTGAATGTCGCCATGTCAGAGCAATTTCGCCTAATGCGTCGAAATTGCCCATAAGGTATATTATTAAGCCATTTCTGATGGTGGCAACTACTGTTTAGGAGAAAATTGTTAGCATCAACCTCCTTGAAAAAAGTTTTTGTTTTAATGGTATTGTCTTCAATATATATCGTTAAATCAAGGAAGTTGATGCTATCAATACTCCTCTCAGATGTGAAAACAAGATTGACGTCATTATTGTTTATGTGATTTAGAAAGAGGTCAAGGTCTTCATTGTTTCCCTCCCAGATGATGAGCACATCATCGATGTATCTCTTCCACAGGACCAGATTTGCTCCAAAAGGGTTGCCAGCCCAGATGTTCTTATCCTCCCAGTGTAACATAAAGATATTGGCATAGCTCGGAGCAAATCTGGTCCCCATTGCGGTGCCGCACTTCTGCAAAAACATATGCCCATCAAACCAGAACAGGTTATGTGTTAAAATAAATCTTATTCCGTCTATCCAGAGCGTCAGAACTTAGTAACGACCAATTGTTGGTACCTAAGCAAAAGAAAGAGAAATCAGATTATGTAGTGCCCTTTGTTACCAAGTTGAATGACGAAGCTAAGAACATCAAAAGAATTCTAAAAAAAACACTGGCATGTTCTGTGCAAAGACACAGTTTTAGGAGAACACTTACCGGAGGCACCTAGAGTCATTTTTAAGAAAGCTAACAATATTAAGAACAAACTAGTGCCCAGTGCATTCAGAAAAGAGGAAAAAACTCAGACAGGAAGTTGGCTACCAAAACCTATAGGTTTTTTTAAATGTTTTGATTGCAAAGCCTGTAAACAGGCGGATAAAGAGACACTAAATTTCAGTTCCAACGTTACGAAGGAGGTTTTTAAAACTAAACACTTTATAAACTGTAGGACCTCTTTCGTGGTGTATCTGCTTGAATTCCCGTGTGGACTCCAGTATGTGGGCCGGACCTCAAGAAGTCTTAGGGTCTGCATACTGGAGCACATAGGCAACATTAGAAGAGGCCTCACAACTCACAGTGTACCAGTCCACTTCAGTCTGGCCCATGGGGGGGACCCATCGGGCCTGCACTATAGGGGACTAGAACTGGTTGCGGAGAATTGGAGAGGTGGTGACAGACTCAGGCGTTTAAGACAGCGAGAAACGTTCTGGATCTATCAACTTAAAACTCTAACACCAAACGGCCTAAATGCAGATTTGGATATACCAGCGTTTTTATAAATATGTTTATAACTATTAGAGTTCTATTTAACCCTAACATACCTTGTCCAAAATTCCACTGGGTACTAATACTAACGCTTGTTTTTATTCCCCTTCCCCCATCCCCCATCCCCCACCACCCCTCCCTTCCCCCCCCGTTCCTCTTCTCTTTCTCCAATCCAATCCCTCTCCGCGCTTTTCCCCTTTTATATTGAGGTAACGTTTTAATGCTTTAACATCTAATTAATTATATATATATGTAACCCTCTGTCATTTTATTGTGATCCTATGAGGAATTTTAAAGTTAAAAAAAACTCCACTATCAGTTAGACATGTGGAGAGAGGTAGAGATTGAATCTCAATTATTGTCTCAAATACCATCTTTTTTAAATAAACTATGTGTGTGTTTTTATAGCGATTTGTATAAAGATTGTTGTTTTTAGACTTCAGTGTATAAACCTAATGACTGCATATTGTGAACAAGTATGTTAGATGATATAGATTGTTAACAGGTGCTAGTACCATTTTTTAACTTATTACAAACATAGACCATAAGGTTATTTTAGAACACTTAAGACACCTACTAACAAAAGGGTGCACAAAATGAAAATGAGCAAGTTTATTGTTATAATTGCAACGTGTTACGGAACACACTAAGGAGTCTATCATTTATATGGAGAGTAAGGCACTTATTGCAAGCATTTGTAATTAACTAACAAATCCTTCCCGCTATTTAATTAATTAGCAATGAGGGTCTATATAAGCTCATCAGACCCTCTTTACGTCATTGAATGAGCCTGAGGAAGCCGTCCAATCGGCGAAACGCGTTGCTCTAATTCGGTGAAGATTTTGGACCATTGGGGCTGCCGTAGCTGGGAGAAGCAGTTGTAGACACAGCCGCGCCAGGAACTGCCATCTATTCCGACTCCGGACGCGGAGGAGAGAGCGGCCGGGGACTACTGCAAACCACAGCCACGGGAGCACGCCGGAACATTGATATTTTATGTGAGTGCATTCGTTGTGGATCTTATCTAATGTGTATTAAACTTTCACGTTTTTAAGAGCATTGCTGATCCCAATATGTTATTTTGCCTCACCCACGCCCCTAACTGAAACGGGGAGGGGAGAAGCCCAGAACGGGAGAACTGAGAGAGAGACCCGCATTTAACCCCCTGCCTGCCAGCAGCAGCGTGCACAGCACCCCCGGGATTATCTCTGACGGGGAACCTAGGTGTATACCATAAAGACATCTGCCCTACGCCTTTACTCACACTGGGCCGTGTGAGTATTTGTTTATATTGTGAACTACCACGACCCCTCCTGCACCCAATTGCAGAAGGGTTACCATCCATCCCAAAGATATCATCTTTGGATTGTGTTTACACACGTCCGTGTAAGCATCTATTATATAGCTCACCTCTACCTATAGATTCTTCACCATCCCACCCCCCCTCACTGGGCTTAATATATGTTAAACTGATTGTCCACATTTTTTATTTGTGCATCTATTCATCCCTCGCTCCCCCTACTCTGTTTTGCCATATCAACTAGAGCGGAGGCTGCTGAGATAGCGCAATGCACGGCGGTCATTGCGGAGAGTCAAACGCTGGCGCCAGGCTCACATTCATGTCAGCGTTCTGGTGCGCATGCGCGGACCCCCGTCGCGGCCGTGACGTCACAGCTGATTCCGGTTTTGCGCCATTTGTCAGCTGCTATGATTTATGATGAGTAAGTGAGGGGGGTGTATATATATATATGTGCACTTTATTGATGTGTCAGCCCTCACCTTGATAAAGACTGCGTGGCAGTCGAAACGTTGGTTTCATTGCTGAATACATTTTCTGAACAGAAGACCGTGTGCTTGGATTACTGCCTTCCTCATATCATTCGTTTGGGACTTCTCAGGACAATCCTTTCCATCCGTGAGTACCAGCAGTTGATATATATTTTTGTATACTGTGGAAACGTGTCAGCACAATCAATTTAAGTCTGTCCGTACGCGGGCTTGCCGAGACAGATTAAATTGACTTTGACGTGCGCCGAGGGGTCACATGACCTCAGCCAATCAGCGCTAGTCATTGTTTAGGTCAAGCCACTCCCCCGCTCGCGCTTACCGGAAAATTTGCAGGACAGTCCAACGCTCATGCTTGGAGAGTTGGTGATGCCACCACTCGCAAGCATGAGCGTGGCCTGGGGGGGGCGCAGCCTTAGGCCGTGCAGGTGACGTCGCCCGAAAACAAACGCATTGCCGCTGCCGCATGCGCTTATAGTGAGCACGACAAAGCGACGTTGCCGTCGCGAAAACTAGTAGCCGGCAAAATTTGATTTATCATGGGCTGTCGCGACGTGACGGCCCTTGAACAAATCAAATTGCCGGAATCCTGCGACACAGCCGCCCGGCGAAATATAACTTTCGCCGGCTGCAACGGCGACTGGTGACGTCACCCGTCGTGTCACTGTCGCCATCGTCGGCACTATATGCAAGGACTTAGTTGTATTATAGCCTCAGGTTATGTCATATCCAGGTTACCTCCTTCTTATCAACATTGGCCAAAAGGGAGGAACTGAAGCAGCTTTACTGAAACATATTAAGGACTAAGAGGAATATACACATCAACATGCAGCAGAAACTATCTTTCCCTAGCACAGTGCCTGGGAAATGTTACTGTCTTGTTTCTAATCTACACAGTACGTGACACGTGACCAGTTTTGAAGTCTAAAACTACAACTCCCATGATCCCCTTAGTGTGAGCATGCGCAGTAGGACACAGAGCTGTGACCTGGATGTAGTCAGTGTCTCCACTTCCGGGAAAGAGAAGATGAAGAAATAAAGTGGTGCAGGAAGCACACAGGAGCCTTTTCTGTAAGTAACTTACTTTGTATTCAAAGCATCAGAGCAGGTATATGCAAACACGTGGCGTTTCAGGACAGACACGTCCTCTCCTCAGACCATACACCTTACTGCAATAGTGACACTAACAAGTATATATACCCCTAGGGGTTACACCATCACCTCATACCCATCACCTGTGTTTACAGCCGGGCAGCCACTGCAGCCTCAGTACTTCCTGGTTACTGTGTGATGTCATCTCAGCGTCATGACGACACATCGCCAAGCAACCTGGAAAACCAATAACAAAATAGTCACACAGGGACAGCTCAGCACACTTACTGAACTGTGGAGAAGTCAAATTACTTAAGTAACAGTAAATTGAAGCAACATGTACGCACTATATTGGTGCCATAAAGGATATTTAATGACTATAAATTAGTCTGAAGAACTGGGAGCTGCCATGCTGATATTTTCTTTCTTAGATGATTTTTCTGCCAAAACGAAGGGGTTAAAGCTAAAAAGAGCAAGTTAAAAGATGGTTCAATGTTATGAGCTTACAGTCAAAAGCAGCATTATTACACACATTTATCTGGGCATAAGATAACAAGGCAAACTACAAACCATTAGGGATATATAGATTAAAACGGGTGTGCAAACTTCTTGAGCTGCGCCCACCTGCCGGGGAGCCGCAGCGTTTGCGCCCCCCCCTCTACAAGTACTCAGCGTCAAATGATGTTGCAGGTCATGTGGCGGCACGTGACCCCGCCACGTCATTTGACGTGTGTTGCTATGGCGATGTGTGACGTCACATGACCCCACCACGTTGCCATGGCGCCGCATCGCAGACGACCCGACCGACACCAGGTAAGGGAGTTATCGAGGCCTCACGCCACCCCCGCCATTTAATTTAAATTTCGTGGGGAAGAGCGCGGGGCCCCTGTAGCCGCCGCACCCCGCTACAAATTCCCCCCCCCCAGTTTGCGCACTGCTGGATTAAAATACATAACTCCTATTATACATAGTCAAGACACAGAGGCACATAGGCTAGATCAGCGGTGCGCAAACTGGGGGGCGCAAGATTATTTAGGGGGGCGCAGGAAGCAGCGGCGATATTGCCAGTAGCAGAGGAAAAAAAGCCGTCTGTAGCTGCAATATTTCTTTTGGCCATTAGGTGGCGCTGTGCTGCACTACACAGCAGCATCTCCTTGCTTCCTGCATCAGCGTGTGTGACATGGGGAGAGGGGGTGAGTGAGACTGGCACATGGGTGTGTGAGACTGGGACATGGGAATGTGAGACTGGGACACGGAAGAGTGAGACTGGGACACGGGAGCTTGAGACTGGGACACGGGAGTGTGAGACTGGGACACGGGAGTGTGAGACTGGGACACGGGAGTGTGAGACTGGGACACGGGAGTGTGAGACTGGGACACGGGAGTGTGAGACTGGGACAAGGGGGAGTGAGACTGGGACACGGGGGAGTGAGACTGGGACACGGGGGAGTGAGACTGGCACACGGGGGAGTGAGACTGGCACACGGGGGAGTGAGACTGGCACACGGGGGAGTGAGACTGGGACACGGGAGTGTGAGACTGGGACACGGGAGTGTGAGACTGGGACACGGGAGTGTGAGACTGGGACACGGGAGTGTGAGACTGGGACACGGGGGAGTGAGACTGGGACACGGGGGAGTGAGACTGGGACACGGGGGAGTGAGACTGGGACACGGGAGAGTGAGACTGGGACACGGGAGAGTGAGACTGGGACACGGGAGTGTGAGACTGGGACACGGGAGTGTGAGACTGGGACACGGGAGTGTGAGACTGGGACACGGGGAGTGAGACTGGCACACGGGGGAGTGAGACTGGCACACGGGGGAGTGAGACTGGCACACGGGGGAGTGAGACTGGCACACGGGGGAGTGAGACTGGCACACGGGGGAGGGGGTGAGACTGGCACACGGGGGAGGGGGTGAGACTGGCACACGGGGGAGGGGGTGAGACTGGCACACGGGGGAGGGGGTGAGACTGGCACACGGCGGAGGGGGTGAGACTGGGACACGGGGGAGGGGGTGAGACTGGGACACGGGGGAGGGGGTGAGACTGGGACACGGGGGAGGGGGTGAGACTGGGACACGGGGGAGGGGGTGAGACTGGGACACGGGGGAGGGGTGAGACTGGGACACGGGGGAGGGGGTGAGACTGGCACACGGGGGGGTGAGACTGGCACACGGGGGAGTGAGACTGGCACACGGGGGAGTGAGACTGGCACACGGGGAGGGGGTGAGACTGACACACGGGGGAGGGGGTGAGACTGGCACACGGGGGAGGGGGTGAGACTGGCACACGGGGGAGTGAGACTGGCACACGGGGGAGTGAGACTGGCACACGGGGGAGTGAGACTGGCACACGGGGGGGTGAGACTGGGGCATGGGGAGGGGTGTGAGTGACATGAGGGGGGAGAGAGTGTGAGATGGGGAGGGGGGGTGAAAGTGCTACATGGGGATGAGAGAGACACTGGCAGGAGGGAGAGAGGCACACAATGGCTGGAGGGAGAGTGTGAGAGAGACACCGGGTGGAGGGAGAAACAATAGCTGGTTGGAGAGTGCAAGAGAGACACTGGGGGGAGGGAGAGGCAATGGCTGGAAGGAGAGTGAGAGACAATGGGGGGAGGGAGAGAGACACTAGGGGGAGGGAGAAAGAGAGAGAGACACACAGGGGGAGGGAAAGAGAGTGGGGGGAGACACTGAGGGGAGGGATAGAGGGACTGGAGGGGGAGTGAGAAATACAGGGAGAGGGAGAGACTGGAAGAGGAGTCTGAGACTGGAAGGGGAGAGAGTGAGAGACAATGGGGGGAGGGAGAAAGAGACACACTGGAGGGAGGGAAAGAGAGAGAGAGGGCGACACTGAGGGGAGGAATAGAGAGGGACTGGAGGGGGAGGGAGAAATACAGTGAGTGTGAGAGACTGGAAGAGGGGAGAGAGGTCCTGAGAGGTTCTAATGTGGCGGGAAGATTGAGATTAATAATACTGCAGAAATGGGGACGCTATTAGACAAATATCATAATATTTATTTTTAAGTTATGTAATTTGTGTTATAAATACTTTTTTTGTAGACGCGTGGCGGGGGCGTTACAAAGCTGGTTCGCCCTCAATGGCTGAACCAGCTCACGTGCACTGACGTCATGTGATTTTGATTACATCAGGCAGGGGGGGCCCGAAAAATTTCATGGATGAAAAGGGGGGCTCGGCATAAAAAGTTTGCTCACCCCTGGGCTAGATCATAAGTGTTATCTAATAACTTATTAATAATAATTGAGTAGATTTAAGTGGAATTAACAGAATAGTAGAATCCATAGCCTTCATGGGCCAGAGTGACAGAGGTTTAAACTTGTGTCTCTGGTATATCCACCCGCATATATCTGGGTTAATAGTAGAGGCTGACCTTACCCCAGGAACCAGTTTAGTTTAAGTCACAATAATTACTTCAACAGGGAGATTCTGCTGCCGGAGAAGCCCCATGTGACAGGACCAGGGCTCGGGAGCGAGCACACGCCAGGGGAACGCATATGAATATAAATATATGATTCCACTGACTGCATTACACAGGGATTTAGCGAACCCTCGAGCCGAATCTTCGCCGATTGATCACAGGAGAACGGCTCGATCGGCAACTTAGCTAATTACTTGTCAGTGTGGATTGCATTGATGCACATATCGAAGGGGAACATATATTTTATTTATTTATTAAAGGCAGCTTGAACTGCTGCTTTAAATCCAACCTAGCAGCGGAAAACCATGAAATCAGTTGGAGTACGTGACTTCCTTGAAAAGGATGAAATCACCATTTAACCCTTTGGGTGCCCTTTTGATGTAGCTGCTATGTCACCGCGTCTGGCCCCATGATGTAATAGCTACATCATAGTTATCCTGCTGGTTTTCCTAGGGGAGATGACATTCTGTGCTCCTGTGCAGGGCAGGACGGATCTATCACTACGTGGGATAGAAGGGAGGGGGTCTCCCCGTCTGTTCTGCCATCAGTGAGGGAGCGATCATGTGACCCCTCTGTCACTCAAAGGGTTAAAATAACTGACTTATTTGTGTATTGTGAAAGAAATCCTTTTGTGTATTTTTCCAGGAACATTTGTGTTTGACTAATGAGGGCATTATAATTACTGTACTTTGTTTTCTATGGAAGTGTTGTGTTTTTTTGTTTGGTAAGTGGGCTTTTTAACTTGACAATTCGCTACATTTATCCTGTTAAATATGCCATTGTTGTTAGTTCAGGTTCTTCCCAGGACGGACTACCCCTTTAATTACCATTTTCCTACTTCCTTTTTCTCTCACCCCACACAAGCATTTCCCCGTCTTAGGAACGCAGGGCCACACTTTTTGAAGCCTTATTTAACCAGAGGCAGCTGTTGACATTATGGATAACTTTGGTTGCTGTCACCTACACTTTACGTAGTTTCCTGGGCATCTAATGCCAAATCTGTATTCTCAAGACTATTACTCTGTGACCATTACCATCACTTACTGTATTGTCTTTCCAAAGCCCTGCAAAACCTCCCGAAACTACTGAAGAAACAGAAATATTCATTTAATTTATCCCCCAAACAGCTTGTCAAATTATTTCCCCAATACCCCCTCAAGAGATTTTAACCGTCTCACGTGGTTTCTCTTATTGTGTTTCTATTGCTGTTTGTGTTCTGTATCCCCCTTCCTCCCACACCCTTTATTTGCCTCCCAGGTACTGATGTGCAGGTGGTTTTTTTTCCTTATCCACTTTCCCTCCTCTGTTTACCAAACACTAGATTCACTAAAGTGCAATAGCCTCAATTGCACTGTAACAGCCACTCAAGTAAATGGCAATGAGCACGTGATCACAGTAGCTTTTTGCACCTCTCCCCTCTCTCCTCCTGTCTTCTCCTCACAGCCTTGTTCAGCACCATTGCTGCTTGTATGTTGCCTTAGGCTACAGCCCCAGTGGTCACTGCTGCACTCTCGTCTGACTGCCTGGCAAAACATAGACGGGTCAAATCCACAATCTGTGGTCTGTGGAGCGATGGGATGCGGGTGGGGGGAGGGGTAGTGGCGGATGGCGTGGCCATGAACTACCTCTCCATCATATGACGCCGCGAAGCTCCGAGCCGGTACGGGAAGGGGGCTGCGAGCAGGGGGGATGGGGGGCCAAAACAGAAAAGTTTTTAGCTGATTTAATTTTTTTTTTTTTTTAGTACATCGATTCTAAGACGCATCCCATTCCAGACATGTGAAAATGGGAAAAATGGGAAAAAAAGGTGTGTCTTTGAATCGAGGAAATACGGTACTTTGTTTTCTATGGAAGTGTTATGTTTTTTTGTTTGGTAAACGGGTTTTTTAACTTGACAATTTGCTACATTTAACCTACTAAATATGCCATTATTGTTGGTTCACGTTCTTCTTAGGAGGGACTGCCCCTTTAAATACCATTTTCCTACTCTGTACAAACTCTTTTGGGTTTGAAGTAATCAGCCTTTTCTTCTTGCTAGCTATCCTAAGCGCTGCTTTTCCTCTCACCCCACACAAGTCTTTCCCCGTCTTAGGAACACAGGGCCACACTTTTCGAAGCCTTATTTAACCAGAGGCAGCTCCTGACATTATGGATAACTATAAATATATGATTCCACTGACTGCATTACACAGGGATTTAGCGAACCCTCGAGCCGAATCTTCGCCGATTGATCACAGGAGAACGGCTCGATCGGCAACTTAGCTAATTACTTGTCAGTGTGGATTGCATTGATGCACATATCGAAGGGGAACATATATTTTATTTATTTATTAAAGGCAGCTTGAAGCGGAAAACCATGAAATCAGTTGGAGTACGTGACTTCCTTGAAAAGGATGAAATCACCATTTAACCCTTTGGGTGCCCTTTTGATGTAGCTGCTATGTCACCGCGTCTGGCCCCATGATGTAATAGCTACATCATAGTTATCCTGCTGGTTTTCCTAGGGGAGATGTCATTCTGTGCTCCTGTGCAGGGCAGGACGGATCTATCACTACGTGGGATAGAAGGGAGGGGGTCTCCCCGTCTGTTCTGTCATCAGTGAGGGAGCGATCATGTGACCCCTCTGTCACTCAAAGGGTTAAAATAACTGACTTATTTGTGTATTGTGAAAGAAATCCTTTTGTGTATTTTTCCAGGAACATTTGTGTTTGACTAATGAGGGCATTATAATTACTGTACTTTGTTTTCTATGGAAGTGTTGTGTTTTTTTGTTTGGTAAGTGGGCTTTTTAACTTGACAATTCGCTACATTTATCCTGTTAAATATGCCATTGTTGTTGGTTCAGGTTCTTCCCAGGACGGACTACCCCTTTAATTACCATTTTCCTACTTCCTTTTTCTCTCACCCCACACAAGCATTTCCCCGTCTTAGGAACGCAGGGCCACACTTTTTGAAGCCTTATTTAACCAGAGGCAGCTGTTGACATTATGGATAACTTTGGTTGCTGTCACCTACACTTTACCTAGTTTCCTGGGCATCTAATGCCAAATCTGTATTCTCAAGACTATTACTCTGTGACCATTACCATCACTTATTGTCTTTCCAAAGCCCTGCAAAACCTCCCGAAACTACTGAAGAAACAGAAATATTCATTTAATTTATCCCCCAAACAGCTTGTCAAATTATTTCCCCAATACCCCCTCAAGAGATTTTAACCGTCTCACGTGGTTTCTCTTATTGTGTTTCTATTGCTGTTTGTGTTCTGTATCCCCCTTCCTCCCACACCCTTTATTTGCCTCCCAGGTACTGATGTGCAGGTGGTTTTTTTTCCTTATCCACTTTCCCTCCTCTGTTTACCAAACACTAGATTCACTAAAGTGCAATAGCCTCAATTGCACTGTAACAGCCACTCAAGTAAATGGCAATGAGCACGTGATCACAGTAGCTTTTTGCACCTCTCCCCTCTCTCCTCCTGTCTTCTCCTCACAGCCTTGTTCAGCACCATTGCTGCTTGTATGTTGCCTTAGGCTACAGCCCCAGTGGTCACTGCTGCACTCTCGTCTGACTGCCTGGCAAAACATAGACGGGTCAAATCCACAATCTGTGGTCTGTGGAGCGATGGGATGCGCGTGGGGGGGTGGGGGGAGGGGTAGTGGCGGATGGCGTGGCCATGAACTACCTCTCCATCATATGACGCCGCGAAGCTCCGAGCTGGTACGGGAAGGGGGCTGCGAGCAGGGGGGATGGGGGGCCAAAACAGAAAAGTTTTTAGCTGATTTAATTTTTTTTTTTTTTTAGTACATCGATTCTAAGACGCATCCCTATTCCAGACATGTGAAAATGGGAAAAATGGGAAAAAAAGGTGTGTCTTTGAATCGAGGAAATACGGTACTTTGTTTTCTATGGAAGTGTTATGTTTTTTTGTTTGGTAAACGGGTTTTTTAACTTGACAATTTGCTACATTTAACCTACTAAATATGCCATTATTGTTGGTTCACGTTCTTCTTAGGAGGGACTGCCCCTTTAAATACCATTTTCCTACTCTGTACAAACTCTTTTGGGTTTGAAGTAATCAGCCTTTTCTTCTTGCAAGCTATCCTAAGCGCTCCTTTTCCTCTCACCCCACACAAGTCTTTCCCCGTCTTAGGAACACAGGGCCACACTTTTCGAAGCCTTATTTAACCAGAGGCAGCTCCTGACATTATGGATAACTTCGGTTGCTGTCACCTACACTTTACCTAGTTTACTGGGCAGCTAATGCCAAATCTATATTCTCCATACTATTACTCTGTGACCATTACCATCACTTATTGTCTTTCCAAATCCTTGCAAAACCCCCGAAACTACTGAAGAAACAGAAATATTCATTTAATTTATCCCCCAAACAGCTTGTCAAATTATTTCCCCAATACCCCCTCAAGAGAAGAGTTACCCGTCTCACATGGTTTCTCTTACTGTGTTTCTATTGCTGTTTGTGTTCTGTATCCCCCTTCCTCCCACACCCTTTGTTTGCCTCCCAGGTGCAGATGGTTATTTTTCCTTATCCACTTTGCCTCCTGTTTACCAAACACTAGATTCACTAAAGTGCAATAGCCTCAATTGCACTGTAACAGCCACTCAAGTAAATGGCAATGAGCATGTGATCACAGCAGCTCTTTGCACCTCTCCCCTCACTCCTGTCTTCTCCTCACAGCCTTGTTCAGCACCATTGCTGCTTGTATGTTGCCTTAGGCCTTGGACATGGTAAGCGCTTAGGTGCTGCTGCTCGCTCTCGCTTGCTGCCGCTCGCTCTACCAGGAGCTTTTTGCTGTCCTTGCAGAGGAGACAGCAAGCGCTTGGGAGGCGGGTATCACTGTGTGTGTGTGTGTCACTTGGTAGCTGTCAGTGTGTGTGTGTGTGTCACTTTGAAGTGGTGTGTGTGTGTGTGTGTGTGTGTGTGTGTGTGTGTGTGTGTGTGTGTGTGTGTGTGTGTGTGTGTGTGTATTATATAATATTTTAAATTTTTAAAAAAAAGACATAAGAGAATAAATTATTTATTAACATTGTGCAACTTTGATAAATATATTCGCACACGTACACACACCACACAGACACATGCACACACACACACACATACACACACATACACGCACACACATGCACACACACACACACACATACATGCACATGCACACACACACATATATGCACACACACACAGACACATACATACATGCACACACACACACACACACACACGCACATGCACACACATACACATACATGCACACGCACACACACACACACACGCACACACACATACATGCACACACACATACACACACGCACATACATGCACACACACGCACATACATGCACATGCACACATGCACACACACACACACACACACATACACACATGCGCACACATACACACACACATGCACACATACATGCACACACACACACACATACATGCACACTCACACAGACATACATACACACACACACATGCACACACACACACACATGCACATACATGCACACACACACACGGGGCAGAAGGGGGCACATCACCCGCTCCCCCCCACTGGCGGCACAAGCCCCCTCCATCTCCCGCAGGCTGATGGCCACAGGAATCGGGCAGATGGAGGCACATCACCCGCTCCCCCCCCCCTCCCCCCACTGGCGGCACAAGCCCCCTCCATCTCCCGCAGGCTGGCAGCACCGCACATCAACACGCACACGCACATCAACACAAACACATGCACACACACACACACACATGCACACACATACACACACACACACACGGGGCAGAAAGGGGCACATCACCCGCTCCCCCCCCCCCCCCACTGGCGGCACAAGCCCCCTCCATCTCCCGCAGGCTGATAGCCACACGAATCGGGCAGATGGAGGCACATCACCCGCTCCTCCTCCCCCCCCCCACTGGCGGCACAAGCCCCCTCCATCTCCCGCAGGCTGGCAGCACCGCACATCAACACGCACACGCACATCAACACACACACACACACTCACTCACTCACTCCGCTGGCGCCAGACCCCGTTGACATTTCCCTGCTCTCCTTCCATTGGTTGCTGAGGCGTCACGTGAGCGGAGTCAGCGCTTGAATTTAAAACTTCACTGTCGGCTCTGTTCAAGCGCGCCTCAGCAAGCAAGGGAAAGCATGCGCGAGCCCCTACTAAAGCCGCTTTAATTGCGGCTGTAGGGGCTCAATGGCAAGCGAGAGCAAGCAAGCGCTAACCATGCCCTGGGCCTTAGACTACGGCCCCAGTGGTCACTGCTGCACGCTCGTCTGACTGCCTGGCAAAACATGCACGGGTCAAAGCCACAATCTGTGGTCTGTGGAGCGATGGGATGCGCGTGGGGGGGGGGGGGGGAGGTTTAGTGGCGGGTGGCGTGGCCATGAACTACCTCTTCGGTGAGGCGTCGCCATGACAACGCGGCGTCATATGATGCTGCAAAGCTCCGAGCCAGTACGGGAAGGGGGCCGCGAGCAGGGGGCAGTGCTGACAGGGGGGCCAGAACAGAAAAGTTTTGCGCACCTCTGGTATATATATTGCTCTCCATTAACTTCTGTTCACCTCAAAAGCTGTAGAGAAGTAAGAAAAGACAAGTCATATTATTAACAACTTGTATCTTTTTTCAGATTTTCCTTTATAAAATAGCCATTACTTTGAGACCTCACTAACTCTCCCAATTTTAGGTTTGTAAATTGTGCGGGAAACGAGGAAGAACAGAACCTTGTGGCGTTGCAGTACCACAGGAAAATCTACTACAGAACCTGCACAGACCTCCCCCCATACACAGAGCTCCTGGTCTGGTATGGAGATAAATACGGGAAAGAGCTTGGTATCAAGGGGGCACGCTGTGGAAAAGTAACGCGCCTGCACAAGGTAATCAGGAATATGTGTTTTACGTGTTTTTTACATCTCTATTGTCTTATTACTGATGTTAAATTACAAATAGTGATAGATCTGCATACACCATTACGGGTCAACTAGAACTTAGGGGCCTATGCAGGAAACGGCGAAAAGCCCTATCTCGCCAGTTTTTCGGCAAATATGTCTACAGCATTTCTGTAAATGCCGAAAAGCTGGCGAGATGAGCAAAATCCGTTGTTTTTTTTTGGCGGAAAATAAAACTCGCCGCGCAGGTGGCGGGAAGCAATATCTCGCCGGTTTTAAAACCTGCTGTATTCTAGTAGCGCCGATCAGCATCTCGGCGCTGATCGGAGCTCTAGAATGGAGAAATTTTCTCAATCTCTCCGCCAACAAAAGTTGGCAAAAAGCTGGTGCTGAGCGGCGATACTGGACATTGACAAAATCAGGCCCTTTTCCTGCCCGGATTGATGCCGGGGGGCTCCAGAGCTAATACCCAGTAATATCAGCACCGAAGCCCCCCCCCCATGCATCCGAAGCAGGAAGAATGCATTAACAGCCCACTTCATTACCTTAGCGGCTAACCGCTAAGGCAATGAAGGGGTTAACCATCCAGTACCAGGCTTACTGTGGGGAGCGGGGGTGGATGAAGGTGGTATTTGGCCTTTGGTGGGTATTTATGGCTTGCGGGGGGGGGGGGGGTTGCGGGTGGACTGAACCCCTTCATTACCTTTGCGGTTAATACCTCTCAGGTCATGAAGGGGTTAAGCCCTCCAGCTACCCACCGCAAGCCATAAACACCCACCGTTTGGGCGAATACACACTGCACACATCCCCGCTAACCACAATATATATAATTTTTGGGATGCACAACAATGACACTATAGGCTGGCGGTGGCCCTCGGGTGTTCCCCGCAGGTGTCCCCGCTTGCCTGCAGTATCAAGTTTGTGCCCCCAAAAAAATAATTAAAAAACACATAAATACACCCACCTCCCCCCCCCCCCCCCCACTACCCACCCCATAGGGGCATAACCACTATCACCCCTACACACCGGGAGGCCTACCCTCCCTCCCTTGGGGACAATACCCCCAATACCCACATTCAAAACAATACACACACCCACAATAAACATAACAATTATTAATAAACTATACATAACCCACCCACACCATATAGCAAATATATTGTGGTGTTACTTAACCCCTTAATAACAATAACGGTTAATAAGAGCTAAAGTTATTAATGGGTTAAGCCACCCAGCACCCATTCATTTGTAGAGTGGCTTCATCATTCGCATAATATAGATAGATATATATAAAATAATAAGATAAAATATTGTAAATATATAAAAATATATATATATATATATATATATATATATATATATATATATAATATTGTAAATATATTTAAAATATATGTATGATTAAGCAATCTACAAAGAAATGGTAAAGGATATCCATGTACTAATTTAAAACATCCGATCTCAAATTGACAACATCACTACCAAATTAAAAACAAAGCCAAATGAAAATTAAAACACATCTCATAAGAGAATACAGCAAGCACCTATCCAAACCAGTAAATTGCAATAAAACATACAATTGAACAATGTGTACATGATGGAAATAATATTTCCATCATGTACACAATAGTAAGCAATGGTCCAAAACAAATACACGATTGAAAGTAAACATTCAATATAAACAAAGCAAGTAGACAATAATAAATTACCAACACACAATTTATGCCATTCAAAATACATTACAAGCAAATCTAAACCAAAAACCCTATTCAATATTGTTATGCAAAAACAAAACCATTCCAAATTTTTTTATTTCTAACTAACACGATCATACACAATCTAACTTCACCAAATAAACCACAATAAAAAATTAAGGCCAGGTCCCTAAATAAATCCATGCAATCATCATCATCTGAAATGACATAAATAATTCAAAATAACATTTCACACACACAATTGTAACCAAACAGGGAAAATACTTGTACACGATATGAGAAAATGCAGTAAACATGTGCAAAACAACACTTTAATAAACATGTATGTATATAGCTCCATAGGGATATATATACATTCATGGGCATTAAATTGACAGGAAAAAAATAAATCTGATATGTTAGAAAAAAACAAAAAAAACAGTTACAACTTAAATTAAATACATTTCTTTAGTTTACTTACCATTAGATGACCAATGACCGACTTCCGGGGGAACCGCTATGTCTGTAACAAATCCAAAGACAGGAACCAGGAACCCATAAAACAAAAAAACCTTTGTAATCCAATGTGGTGTCTTCTGTCTTGTCTTTATAATCCATACCGTCTGTGGTATTCTTTTCGGGGTCATCTTTACCGTCTGCGGGGTCTTCTAGCTTCTTCTTCTGGGACGCACTGTCCATCTTCTTCTGAGGGGAGGTCCTCTCCCCATGGCGTCTAGCTGGAAAATGAGACGACATAGGCTTTTATAGGCATATGACGTCACATTTTGCATTAAATGGTTCTCACGGTCCTGATTGGTTATACTGTCTGAGGACGTCAGCAAAACCAAGCATGAAAAAAAGCTTATTACATGCAAGGATTATACGCAATCATCACACTGCACACATGGTAGTGTGTGTTCAATGACAGTAGCATTTTATCGTGGTATACTATTCATTATTTTTTTTTTTTTTTTTTGTAAAATATTTTTATTGGAAATTCTGCAGACTTGTACATACAGTATATTTTTAACATGCATAATGTAGTAGATTCTTATACAGGTGGCTCTATGTTCTATACAATATTTGATTTGCATTATTTGCATTATTTCCTTTTTATTTTTAATATAGTAACACTTGAACCTTCAACTCAACTTGTAAACATTTACTTGTATTATGTCAATCCGTTATATCATTTTACCTTCAACTTATTCCCTCTTGATAGTATACCCCAGCCTTTGCTTCATCTGTTTTGACCCTCTGACAAACTAACCAAGTCATTTATATAAGGGCTCTTCCCTCCTACAGTATGTTTGTACTCTTTTCGCCACTCCTGTTCGACCCATACACCTCTGTATGATATCCTGAGGTATTTATTTCACTAGTCTTATGGTATCGTCCATAGTCCTATTGGGTACTTTTCTACCCCCCCCCCCCCCCCCCCGTCTCCGTCTTTTTTTTTATTGATGGTGTAGTGTTCAGAATCTTATTGGGGGATTCCTGGTTAGTGTGCGTGTTGTATACCATGTTGTGTGTTTAAAGTTTTCTTGTATTTTTGTCTTTGTCTCGTCTGACTGTGCGGCAATGAAGCTTTCCCAGATTTGGAAGAATCGTTCCGTTTTTTTTCTTTGTCCGTCGTGGCTTCTACCCAGTCTAATGTGAATATACTAAACATTTTTTCTCTCCACAGCTGCAGAGATGGGGGAGTGTTATGTATCCACTGTTGCAAGATTGTTTTCCTTGCGGCCATAGCTATAATTTGTTTCAGTTTGCTGTTATCAGTTTGGTCCCCTGCTGCCCCTTCAACGTTTAGGTTTATAATATTAAAAATCGCATATTCGGGATCTATATGGATTGTTGTATTCAGGGACTCTTTGCAGTACTTGCCTATTCGTGACCAGAACTCTTGGACCACTGGGCAGTTCCATAGGCAGTGCATAAGATCTGCCTGTGGGGCTGCACACTTTGTACATTTACTGTCCATAGATAACTTTGCTTTGTATCTGAATTTGGGTGTAGTATATGTTCTATGTAAAATGTTGTAGTGCATTTCTTGGTATATTGTGGATGGGATGATTTTCAACGATTTCCCAAACTGTCTCATGATAGTCTCCATATTTAGGTTTGGGCAGTCTGTTAACCAAGCTCCCATTCCCGGTGTGTTGCCATCAAAACGTAATGTTTTCTTCAGACATTGATAAAAATTTGATATTGAGATTTTCCCATATTTTGCCCTTTGGAAGAGAGCATCAAGTTGATTGTCTCTATCTGCTGTTGGTAAGTCGTTTAGTGATGTCAATGCGTAATGCCTGGCCTGTAGGTATGCAAAGAATTGTGTGTTTGGTAGTGCGTATTTATCGTTCAGTTCCTGGAATGAGTAAATTGTGTGATTTAGTTTATGTAGGAGCTGCCCTATTCCAAGGATTCCCTTCTTTTCCCAGGCCTCAAAAGGGTAATTCGCCTTCCCTTCCTGAAACCGCAGGTTTTTAGTGAACGGTAGAAATAGCGATTTGTTCCTTTGTAAAGAGAGTGTTTTCCTGGCTCTATGCCACGCTTTATATGTGCTAAATAGTAATGGGTTCTCTTTTTTGGCTCTTGGGACCTCGTGAGAAGGCATATGTAACAAATATGCCGCGTTTATATTTGGGCACATTTGTTGGTCAATTTCATATATTGTGAAGTAGTTTGTGTGGTTTATCCAGTCTCCCGCATATCTCAAGTGAGCGGCCAAGCTGTACATTTTAAGGGAGGGGAGGTTTACACCTCCATTTCTTTTATGTTGCTGTAGTTTTGCCATACTAATTCTAGGCTTTTTGTTTTTCCATATAAAAATTTGAAATGCTTTGTTTAGAACTTTTTCGTCTTTGTCTCTTATTATAATTGGCAACATCTGCAGTGTATATATAGAATTTTTGGGAAGATTGTCATCTTCACCAGATGGCATCTCCCCAGAAATGTTACGCTTAAGTTTTGCCATTTTCGGAGCGTTTGTGTGATGTTTTCTATCTATTAATATTATATAATTGATGGATATCGCTCTGGATGAGTACCCCCAGAAATTTGATGTGTTTTTTTGCCCATTTAAATGGGAAGGGGGCCTTCCACTCTATCTTTTGATTGCAGTCTAGAGCTAGTGCCTCTGATTTTTCATAGTTGATGGTTAGGCCCGAGACTTTGCCATACATTTGTATTGCTTTTATAATAACGGGTATTGCCTTTTGAGGGTTTGAAATGAAAAGGAGCATATCGTCAGCAAATGCTGCGATTTTTAGTTCTTTGCCACCTATTTGAATGCCCTTGAATTCCTCCATCTGTTTTAGGTGTCGAATTAGGGGATCTAGTGCTATATCAAATAGCATTGGGGATAGGGGACAGCCCTGCCTTGTTCCCCGTTGTAACGTGAAAAGTTCTGAGTTTAGTGCATTAGCTGTGATATAGGCTTTGGGGGAATTGTATATAGTTTGGATTAATGTTGTAAAATTCTCCCCAAAGTTTTGTGCCTGGAGAGTCCTGGTAATGTGTGCCCATGTAATTTTGTCGAATGCCTTTTCAGCGTCGAGATTTACTATTATGTTGTTGCCTTTGGACTGTCCTGCTGTCACCACCGCGGCCACAGCTGATCTTATACTCGTAACTGACTGTCTCCCGGGGACAAAACCTGTTTGCTCTGGAGATATAATATTGGGGAGTATATTTTTTAGACGGTTTATGTAAATTTTTGTTAGAATTTTAAAATCTTGGTTTAACAGGGAAATGGGTCTGTATGACGATGGTTGTTCCAGATTCCTGCCTGGTTTTGGGATGACAATTATTTTCGCTAGATTAAAATTTTGCGGCATTTGTTTTTCCTTCCTTATATGGTTGTATAGGTTGGTTAGTGATATTGCTATTTCTGCGTTTAATAATTTGTAGTATTCTGCGCTAAGGCCATCTGGTCCTGGTGATTTGTTATTTTTAAGTGTGTTTATAATTTCCTGTACTTCTAGGGTTGTTATAGGTTGATCTAGTGCCTCTCTATTTGCTTGGGAGATCTGAGGAAGGTTTGCTTCTTGTATAACTTTTTCTCCTAATTCTTTTTCATCTGGGATTGTTGTGTAGAGTTTTTTGTAGTAATTTAGGAATGTTGCACAAATTTCTTTGGCGTTTGTTGTTCTGCCACCCTCCTTGGTGCTAATGGACACTATTTGATTAGTACTTTTGGTTTCTTTTGTGAGATTTGCCAACAATTTCCCCGGCTTATTGCCCCATCTAAAGTAGCTATTTTTTTGATACATAAGTTGGGTTTGTGCTCTTTCAGTCAGCAGTGCCTCATACAACTATTTGGTTTCTAAATACTGCTTCTTATTTTGTTCTGTATTATCTGTCTTGTATATTTGGAATGCCTGTGTTAGCTGTGTGTTTAGGTTGTTCAGTTTGGTGTTTAGGGTTTTGTTTTTCCTAATACTGTAAGCAATTATATGGCCTCTAAGTACTGCTTTAGATGTTTCCCAGTACAGAATGGGTTCTACAGTATGCTGCTGGTTGTCCATCTCATAATTGGACCACTGGTTTTGTAGATACGCTTTGAACTCTTTTGAGTCGGCTAGATACGTGGGCATGCGCCAGCTTCGCGAGATATTTTTGGGTTTACTGAGTCTTAAATTGATCCATATTGGTGCATGGTCTGAAATTATTATATTTTCTATTTTAGCCGAGTTTATTCTCTGCATTAAATTGGTTGAGATTAGGAACCGGTCTATTCTTGAGAACATATTGTGTGCCTGTGAAAAAAAAGTGAAATCTTTCTCTAGCGGATTTAAAATTCTCCAGGGGTCTACCAGTGTTAGGTTCTCCCTGAAGGATTTTAAAGTTCCCCGTTGTGCGTGTGAGTGGTGCGGTACCCTTTTGTTTCCTGATATGTCAAGTGTCCAGTCCTCCACTACATTGAAGTCACCTCCTACAACAACGGTCTCTGCGTCCCACTCCAAAATTCTTTGGTAGAGATCTGTGAAAAACAAATGGTTAGGCAAATTCGGAGCATATACATTAACCAACAACAGTCTCGAGTCTTCTATGGTGATGTCGACCATGAGATATCTGCCTCCCGGATCTTTCAGAGTTTTATGGATGGTGTAGTTCACATTTTTGTTTATTAGTATTGCTGTTCCTCTTTGCTTTCCCGTATATGGTGCCGTGATTATTTCTTGGATCCATGGTGCTTTTAGTCTTTTGGTATCTTCCTTCAGGAGGTGTGTCTCTTGGAGGAGCGTCACTTGTGCTTTGGATCTTTTGATGTGGGAGAGTATCTTCCTCCTTTTTGCTGGTGAATTCAGGCCCCCGACATTCCATGAGACCATCTTGAGGTTGTTTATCCGGATTTGGGAATCCTCGGTTTCTACTTTAGCGTCATCTTGAGGCTGCATCTATCCAATTCCTTCTGTGGGGTTATAATCTTTGTTTTGTTTGCTTTCCATTGGAGGTGAGCCGTCCCAGCGAGCGGCCCCCTCCGGGTTTTTGGTATTTTGGAGTTGAAAGAAGTTTTGATTTTGGTTGAGTTTTTGGTGGACTTTTCCTGTCATGTCTTGTTTGGTCCAGCTTGACAAGCAGCAACAGGCTGTGTCTGTGGCCTTTGTGTGGCAATTCTTGTGGGTTCTCACCAACCAGGCTGACTTAGTTGGCTTTTGCTGGCCTAGGTTTGCCAAGATTGCCTTTTGTTTAGTTCATGAATCGTTTGGTCGTGGATTTGGACCCTCTTTAAAGTGTGCGTGCGCTCTTTCTGGTGACTCAAATAGAAAGGTCTTGGAGCCTTCCGTGACTCTCAGTTTGGCCGGGTAGTGTAATGAAAATTGTTTCCCTTTCTGGTATAACTCTTTGCATAATGGGGAGAACTCTCTCCTTTTTTGTGATACTTGGGCCGAGAAATCTTGAAAGATTAGTATTTTGTTGCCTTTGTAGTGCAGATCGGACCTTTTCCTGTAGGCTGCTAGCACGTTTGCTCTCTCTGCGTAGTTTAGGAACCTCACGATGACCGGTCTCGGTCTGGCTTTGTCTTGGTCTCTTTCTGGTCCTAGTCTGTGAGCTCTCTCGATCTTCAGATCTTCTGCTGGGCCTGGCATTTCCAGCGCCTGCGGCAGCCATTTTGATAGCATCTGGGTCAGGCCTGTCCCCCTCACAGTTTCTGGAATCCCTATTATGCGCAGGTTGTTTCTACGGCTTCTATTTTCTAGGTCATCCAGTTTTTCCTGTATAGATACTATGGTTTTAGATTGTGCCTCTAGCTTGCTTTGCAGCTGCTGTACTTCTGTCTCACAAACCATGGTTCTGCTCTCCAATTCTTCTAGTCTTTGCCCGTGCGAGCCCTGCTGTGCCAGCGTCTCCTGTATTACATTTTTAAGCTCGGATATTTTTTCCTCGAAGAGAGGGGAGATCAGCTTTAGCACCTCTTTGGCTATGGCCTCCGCCGAAGTAATTTCCTGTTCTTGGGGTATTGGTGGTGTATTAACTCTTTCAGATCTATTTGGCGATTGTGGCTCTGGGGCCCCTGTTTTTTTTTTTGTTTCTTTGTCTTTTTGCTTATTGATCCTGGTACTTGTTTTATCTATATATTTGTCCATTTTGAGATGTGTGTGTTGCCTTTACCGTTTCCTGCACACAGTTGGATGCTGCACTCAGCTGGGTGCCTTTGCTAGGGGGGGGGGGAGCCCACTGCAGCCTAATCTAAGATGGTGGCAGACCAGGGTAGAGAGGAGAGGGGGGGAGGGAGAGGAGAGGGGGGGAGGGAGAGGAGAGGGAGAGGAGAGGGGAGAGGGAGAGGAGAGGGGAGGGGGAGAGGAGAGGGGGGGGGGAAAGGAGAGAGGGGGGGAGAGGAGAGAGGGGGGGGAAAGGGGGAGAGAGGAGAGAGGGATGGGCGTAGAGTGTCTGGAGCTTGTATCAGCCTCCCTCACTGATTTCTTGAGGTACACAGGATAGTAGCAGCCAAATGTATTTTGTATCTTTCCTTATGTTTTCCCCTCCTCCTGTCTCCCCCCTGACCCTGTTCCAAGTTTACCTGCTCGTGGACTGCCCAGCTGGTCTGTTTTCTGTGTTGTTTGGTGTGTGGGTGAGGGGGGGTATTCCCAGGGGGCTCCCTCCTTACCTCTTCTTCTGTCCAGCAGCAGACCCCAGCCTCCCTCGCACTGCTGCCTGGAGAACTCACTTCCTGGTTTCTCTTGTGTCTGGGAGGGGGGAGGAGGAGGGAGGTCTGCAGCGTGTCTGTCGGTTGTGAGCCTGCTTGTGTTTGTGTGCCTGTGCTGCCGTCCGTGACTCTCTCCGCTCCCAGACCTCAGACCTCGCTGGCTCTGCTTTCGGGTTGTCCTCGGCAGCCTGCTTCCTCCTGCAGCTGGTTCCTTAACCCTGTGCCAGCATGGCTTGCCTCTGAGCTCTCTCCGGTCCTCCTTTTTTCCTGGCAGACTGCCCGATCTGACTCCCGTGAATCGCTCTGTTCTTTTTGTTTGCCTTGTTTTAATTTATTGCTCCCCTCCTGCTTTGTTGATCTTTTGGGGTGGTTTTTTTGGGGTATTATGCAGGGGGCTTTGGGCAGAGCTTCTAACGTGGCCATTGCTAAGGCCCGCCCACCGGGAGAATCGTGGTATACTATTGTAACGCATTTTCTGGACTTCCCAGACCCACCCAATCTCACATTGGCCCCTGTGGTCTAACCAGTCCCCATTATATGGTCGTGTCTGGTGGTGCACCTGTTGGCAACAGGACTCCTGAGTCTCCCGCATGATGGTATATGGGGATTGTAAACCCAGACAGGCAGCTGAGGTAGTGTGTGCGAGTCCTACCTATATCCAGTGCAGCGCCTCCATCTCATCAGGATCCCTGCGTCCGCATGGGGATGGTTCTGATGAGGAACTCCTCCGTGGTGCCTTCCTCTGCAGAGTAACTCCAGACTCACACATGAGGGTATCTTTTATCAAGGGCATCTTTATTGTTGCTTGGTATGGGCAAGCTGCCCCTCTCAGCCAGCAGCTTAGCCGCACATCCTTCTCGCTGCTGTCCCTTTGAAAGGTACGCCCTCCCAATGGAGTGGGATCCCTTCTCCCCGTAGGGAGATCGCCCCTGTGCCAGGTCCCTGGACACAGTGTAGGCCTTGTCAGCCCTGCTGCTGCTTGACCTGGGCCACTAGTTGATGCACTAGTGGGCCCCTTACTCCCAAGTCTCAACCGAGACTTGTTCCTCTATCAACCACTAACTTTGGGCAGTGCTGTGCCTTATATACCTCAGGAAACGGGCACATCTCTGATGTCACTAACGGTGGACTCAGAGTATGTAGCCACTCCCATCATTACATACGACACCTCACCAGGGTGTGAGGGCAAACCTCCATGATTAATGCTGGCAACCCTGTAACTTACCAGGCTTACTGCCAGCATGAGAGAAAACTGTAGGCCATTCTCCCCCTGGTGAATCCCAACGGCCCTTCTGGGACCTAAATTTGGTGCATCTTTGTCCAGGAAGCACTGTAAAATATAACACATAATTATACTTAACAACATAACATCACAGTTTTCATAATACACGGTCTCAGTGCTAACTGACCAGCAGGTGGCACTGCGCTAAGAAACAGACCCCACTATCCTGTTCCCTCCTAATAGAAGTGGCGGGGGTCAGGCTTCTTTATCTCCCGGCCAGCCATATCTGTGACCGTGATACTGTATTCCCTGGGCAACCCACTCTCTGGTCTGTACACCACTTTATGTTTGTACACGCTGCGCCCTATGCTCCACACCCTCATGAGCTGGGAAATTCTCTCTTCTGCCCGGCGCCCCTGCAGATCACCACCCCGGTTCACGATATACATTTCTATCGTTTCCCTTAGCCACCCATCCCTCCTGTCCTCAATCTCCTACATGAGGGGTTCGGGGACATAGGGATATTCTAGCCCATGTGAGTTCTTATATTTGGTCCCGATGGCCCTTTCGGCCCGGCTAGTTCGGATCAACCTTGCATTGCCAGCTCTCCCTGGCAACACCCATGACAGGGGTTCATCTGGCTCCACTGGATCCTCCAACCTACTTGCGCCTTGGGGCTCTATCACCCCCGAACTGATGTCCTGCCAGCGGAGCCTAATCGCCTCTAAATGAGCCTCCTCAGTAAACTCCCCCTGGGCCCACCAATAATCCACCACTCCGTCTTGGTCTAAGAGGAACCTGGTACGGTCAACCAGGCCTCATATCCCTCGAACGTGGGCGCCCACCACCGGGTCTCCCTAATCTCTTCAGGAGCTGACTCAGCTACCTCTCCCTCTTCCGGTTCCCCATCTGGCTCCCCCCTGAGGATATACCGGATGTACCGGTCGAACGGGACTGAGACCCTAACCTCTTGGACCTACTGGTGATCGTAACACTGACGGCACTAGGGCAATCACTCAACACCGATACAGCCCGGGTGTACCTCCCGCCCGCCGACCCGTCATCCGACGTGAAACAGTCCAGGCTCTCGCCAGTTCGTTCATCAGAGGTGACCCGGGACTCCCCAGATAACCCTTGGCTCGAGGGTGACCCATAGGAAAAGGTGATTGGGGTCGGGGCTTTAGCTATGGCCAGGGTGTGGGGATAGGGACGGGCTATCGGCATCCGCGGGGCTTCGACCCGCTCTCCGCCGCTACCTGGCCCGGCGCCATCCGACTGGCCCTCCGGTTCTCCGGTCTCGCTGCTCCAAGGCTTCCGCAGGGCCTGCCAGCTCTTCTTTGATCCAGGCGATCGGGTAACGCTGCTCGGTCGGGAGGACGCGGCCATCATCCAGCCAGTTCCGGCATGGCCGCCGGAAGTGATGTCCTCGATCGCACGGGACCCGTCGCCATCTTGGGTTGAGTCCCCAAGCGAGACCTCTTCCTCCACCGCTACATCCGGAAACGCCGTCTCTCCTCGTGGCACCGCTTGGGCCCAGCCTAGGCCTCCCTCTGCCGTCGCCACCCCCGGAGCCTGGTATTGGCAAGTACTGCGCTTACCACTCCATCGCCTCGGCGTGGATCTGCCGCCGCCATCGGAGCCGCTAGTCACCACAGCCGTGGGGCTCCGCCTCTCTGGTTGTCGCTGCACCGGCGACACACGACTTCGCTTGCTGGCGACAAAGGTGAGTGTCGTCCTTCTTGTAGTACCGCCGCAGTGGTCCACCGGTTGGCGTGTCACCACTATGGTAGGAGCTGCAGGTTCCTCGTCGGAGGAATCCAGCCTCGATTTAGGGAGGGGCGCTCCGCTCGGAGACCGTCGGTGAGTCTCTCGCCCATCACCGCGTCTACTACTGTCTCTTTCTTCCGGCTCAGTTTTGACAGTCTGAGCCGATCCCCACGCTCCGGGATCTGCGGGCTCTCTCCAGAGCGCACCTGGGAGTTCAGCCGATAGTTTGGCTATGTCTGCCGCTGCCTCTACTGCCTGGCCCGGCACGAAGGTTGGCACCGGCCATAGATATTGAATGCCACATTGCGGGCATCGAGAGGTGGTACTCACGATACCCCCCGGCAGTCGGCATTGCATGCACAGGCACGCCACGGTTTCGGTGCAGGCCATCCGGAGTACCAGGAAGCCTCCTGGGGCCGAATAGGGCTGGGCCGAAATCATTGATTCTTCCTCTGTCTTGCTGGCCATAGTCACGATTGGAGACAGCTTCGCTCGCTGGCTCCTCGTGACTGAAGTGCAGGGGCTGGTTTGGTAACCCCTCCTTCATCTAGCTCCACCCGCATCTGCCAGAGCTGGAAACCACTCCCATTAGTGGAGATTAGTGGAGGGTCCCACAAGTTTATTGGATGCCCCGGCACAGGGGCTGAACTTTTCACAGTCCGGGAGGGCACGGCCTCAGCTTTCGCGCCACTGTTCCAGACAGGGCGGTGTTCCTTAATTGGCGCCAATCCCGGCCAATTTCTTGCAAAATCCTCGTCCTCTTCCGCGGGCAGCGCTGATTACAGGGACTACTTTCTGCAGGGGCACCACCGGTTCACCAGCTCCTCGCTCAGCCAGACCCGTTCCCACTGGGCATAATTGGAAGCCACTCCCCCTGGTTGAGATTAGGGGAAGGTCCCATAAGTTTATCGGGTGACCCAGCACTGGGGCTGAGTTAGTCATAGTCCATGAGGGTGCGGCCGCAGCTTTCGCGCCATACTTCCCATCAGGGTGGGGTTTTCCTGTTGGCACCACTCCTGGCCAACTCTCTGCAAGTGTAGTATTGTACGCATTGTCTGCAACTGGACCACGCGGTCCCCCAACGAAGCAGGAGCCGCCATTTTGGTTTGCATTTCCAATCTCTTTAGCAGTTGAGGTAGCTTTTGGTTGTTTGTACGCTGACTGGCAAGCAAATCCATCATTCTCCCCACATATCACTACAATGTCCTCCTCACTGTCCTCTGGGGTAGTACCCGGCAGTCCTAAGCAGGACCAAAACGGCGCAGTTACAGCTTTGGCGCCACTCCATAGCAGGCTCGCAAAAGTCATTTCAGTAGCTTGCTCCTCTGTTGCGCGCACACACCACGTGCGCTCTCTCCATCAGCCTCCGTCCGCCATTTTGGACATTCCGCACCGCGCGGATCCTCCACTCTTATGGTCGCCATTGATGTCTTTTGTTTGTCCTGATTGTACATGGAGCTCCTCTCTGCAGGGCAGCTGCCATACCGATACAATAAAGATTGCCCTGTGCACCACCTCGTGTACCTAATGTAGGTCTTACTCGTGTTTGCACTACCTCATGCTAGGCTCCCTCCTTCGGTGTCTGCTGTATCTCCTTCCTCCCAGTCTGTGCTCCCTTCGGTAAGTGGTCTGGAATGGGCTAGAGTACTCTGGCTCTTCCATGCAGTACTTGGGCGTCTACCTACTGTTGGCTAGCCTAGCGCAGACCCTCTCCAGGATTCCTGACCTCGTTAACAGGCTATCCCTTCAGGCATCCTACCGACTAGCACTGCCTCAAGGTGACTAGGACAGCTATAGCCCCTTTCCAAACCCCCAACTCCTTTCAGACCCCTAGGTCGTCCCTGCGAGCTGACAACTTCCATCAGACCCCTAACTACCCCTAGGCTCCGTCCCAACACAGCACTGACTGGCAGCATACACTGCCCTGTTTCCCGGTGACCTAGCAAAAGCCTGTCCTGTTGACAGGTCTCTCAGCAGCGCCTCCAAATGTAACGCATTTTCTGAACTGTCCAGACCCACCCAATCTGACATTGGCCCCTGTGGTCTAACCAGTCCCCATTACATGGTCGTGTCTGGTGGTGCACCTGTTGGCAACAGGACTCCTGAGTCTCCCGCATGATGGTGTATGGGGATTGTCAACCCAGACAGGCAGCTGAGGTAGTGTGTGCGAGTCCTACCTATATCCAGTGCAGCGCCTCCACCTCATCAGGATCCCTGCGTCCGCATGGGGATGGTTCTGATCAGGAACTCCTCCGTGGTGCCTTCCTCTGCAGAGTAACTCCAGACTCGCACATGAGGGTATCTTTTATCAAGGGCATCTTTATTGTTGCTTGGTATGGGCAAGCTGCCCTTTACAGCCAGCAGCTTAGCCGCACATCCTTCTCGCTGCTGTCCCTTTGAAAGGTACGCCCTCCCAATGGAGTGGGTTCCCTTCTCCCCGTAGGGAGATCACCCCTGTGCCAGGTCCCTGTACACAGTGTAGGCCTTGTCAGACCTGCTGCTGCTTGACCTTGAACTGGGCCACTAGTTGATGCACTAGTGGGCCCCTTACTCCCAAGTCTCAACCCAGACTTGTTCCTCTATCAACCACTAACTTTGGGCAGTGCTGTGCCTTATATACCTCAGGAAACAGGCACATCTCTGATGTCACTAACGGTGGACTCAGAGTATGTAGCCACTCCCATCATTACATACGACACCTCACCAGGGTGTGAGGGCAAACCTCCATGATTGATGCTGGCAACCCTGTAACTTACCAGGCTTACTGCCAGCATGAGAGAAAACTGTAGGCCATTTTAAAGCATGGCTACACTATTATTGCATAGGTAAATAAAATGTAAAAAACACAGTGTGCAGTGTGATGATTGCGTATAATCCTTGCATGTAATAAGCTTTTTTCATGCTTGGTTTTGCTGACGTTTTCAGACTGTATATCTATAAGTGTTTCAGTAGTCTATTAATTAGAATATCAGCCCTATTGCGGTTCTCTTTTACCTCCCCTTGGTCTGTGGCCGCTTCGGCATTGTCCCTGTAGTAGCTATGACTACCGTACGTTATGACACGCAATAGCGTGATGACGTCATATGCGTCATTCCCCGATCATCATATGGGATCACGCATCCAGTGCCATAGCTCATTCCTCCTCTCACCACTCCCTGAAGAAGACAGTTGGAGTGGGAGTCTGTGGAGTGGGACCCCTACCTCTTTCCATGACAAGAGGCTTTGGCTATTTTCCTTTTGGCCTTTGACACCAAAGCATTGAATGGTGATGTATTCACATCTTTAATATTTGGGCAATTACTGCCTCCATTTTTTGCAGCTACTATTTTTCAACAACAGCTATCCCCTTAGGGCAGGGGTGAGCAAACTTTTTATGCTGAGCCCCCCTTTTCATCCATTTAATTTCTCGGGCCCCCCCTGCCTGACGTAATCAAAATCACATGAACCCCCCCCCCCTTATTAAACGATATACAATGTAAATACAAATATGTCTAAATACTTATTTCAACAGCTCGGGCTTGCAAAATTAGGCTGTGTCCACGCTGCCGCCGACACAGGGTGTCCTGCATAATTTTGCAAGCACGAGTGGGGGGGGGGGCATGGATCAGGGCTATTTCTGTGTTTGTGTGGGGGTGTGCGCATTGACTGCTGCTGAGCATGCTTCAATGTCAATTTTGTTGGTCTCCCCAAGCGCCAAGCTTGGGAGAGCGTACACCCTCCAGTTTGTGCACCGCTGCATTCAATCACAACACCCATACACACACACACACACACACACAGACACACACACAGACACACACACACACACACACACACACACACACACACAATCACAACACAGACACACCACACCCCCACACACTAATATCACAATACACACTAATATCACAACACACACTAATATCACACCACACAACACACACACAATCCCACCACACTCAATCACACCACACACCACACACAATCACAACACAAACACCCCCCACACCACACACAATCACAACACACACACACAATCACACCACACATTCAATCACAAAACACACATCACTATACATATATATATACACACACACACACACACACACCACTATACATATATACACACACACACACACACACACACACACACACCACTATACATATATATACACACACACCACTATACATATACACACACACACACACACATATCACTATACATATATACACACACATATCACTATACATATATACACACACATATCACTATACATATATACACACACATATCACTATACATATATACACACACATATCACTATACATATATACACACACATATCACTATACATATACACACATATACACACACATACATACACACACACACCTGTACTGCATTGTACTGCTCGGTTCCCCACGCTGCTGAACACTGGAGGAGTAAAGACAGGAAGAGGAGGGCTTGTGTCTGTCTGCAGAGACGCCCCGCCCCCTCTGCAAGCACAGGGAAACAGCAGCAGCACGGAGCTTCTGCCCGCCCGTGCTCTGCTCTGCTCTGCCCCCAGGTTTCACCGCACAGGCTGCGCCCCCCCTAAATAATTTGGCGCCCCCCCAAAGGGGCGCGCCCCCCCAGTTTGCGCACCGCTGCCTTAGGGTATGTGCACAAATCTGCAGTTTGCATCTATATGCATGCTTGATTCAGAGCTGTCTTGTTGTTGAATACTCTTGGTGTTTTATTTGCCTCAATTATGTACCTTTGCCTCAATTATGTACCTTTGCCTCTAGGAACACATGTTTGGTAGATGTGAGTCCCCCTCCTCTTTTAATGCTCTCCCCTTATTGTTATTATATCATAAATTAAGACATTTTCTGGGCAACAGTGACGTACTGTAATGAAGCAGCATTACTGTATTGGTATTAATAGTGTACATGTGCAGAGGGTCTCCGGACATGAACCGTGTTGGTTTTATGTCCGGGGACCCTGTGACGGGAGCTTTGTGACAGGCTATTAATAATACACACCAAAATATATATAATATATAACTGGGTTGAACTGGGACGAGACTTAGATATGATAAAATATAATTTATTCCTTGATAAAGGTAAACACACAAAATATACAAATAACAGGCAAAATATGGACACTTACTTAAAGATGGAAATGATGAAACAGTCACATCTGGACTGGCAGTTCATACAGCAATCTTCATAATCATCAAGACACGAAAAGCCATGAAAGACTTTGCATGAAGACATGAGGACATGAAAGACAATAGCCCTAGGCTGAGCCTGGTTCTTATACAATTATTTCCCTTTGAACACAACCTAAACCCAGCCCCTCTCATAAATCAGCAGTGAAGTTGACAGTTTTCCTCAGAGTAAAACTCCTCCCACCCCACGACGTTTAAAAACTGCTTTTCCATATCTAAATAACTTCATAACTTCAGTTCAGTATTACTTACTGGTACGTAAGTCATATTAATACATTCCGTCACACATGACGCTCCCAAGGAGACTACATATTACCGTGTAGTACTAAAATTAAGAGAGATATTAATATCTGGCTCTTAGTATCTGTTAGATAACAAGTGTTTAGAATCATTAGTTGGGGCTTGGTCCCACGAATACACCCATGTAACTCTTAGGACGTTCAGCCAAGGACATCTCATAATATTCTTATCTTTAATAAGGTCACTCATTCTGTAGCCCCACTCCTCAATCAGAGGCGTTTGGGCCAGTCTACCACATGGCAGGATACTATTGTTTGTAAGTGTGAGTTATAACGCTCACCCCCCACTCTAGCTTCCTGCAAACTGGTAGAGTGGCTGGGCCTTTGATCAGGGCTGTTTCCTAGCAATATTCCCTTGGCCTGCAAATTTGGTATTAACATACTGTGCACCAAAAACCCCATGTGTACTTTTTCACACCCAACTTCAATCAAGGCTTTTGAAGTCCAGATTTAATGAAAAGACACACTACGGTTGTATTTTCTTAAACTGTAGCTTATTAACCCCTTAAGCCCCACTGTGTGTGGTGCAGACACTGATATAACAATAAAACAGGGGAATATACATTTTCATGTTATAACAAGGTTTAAATCACATTTCTGGACCTCAGCCCACTTAACCCCTTGCTTCCCAGGTGAGGGTAGAGGGTCACAGACTCCCTTTTTCCCGAGATACAGGCACCGTTATGGGGTGCCGGTATCTCCTATGAATGGAAATGTCCCGCGTCACATGATCGGGCTGCTTAGATCCTAGTACTGTTTACTTGAGAACCCTATGTCACTTTCTCAGTCCCCCCTTTTTATTCTTAAAACACTCCTTTTGAGAATTATTGGTATGATGTTAGTCCAGAGACACATAGGGTGACACATAAGGTTGCACTTTGGTGTTCTTCACCATCTGATAGTGCTCGTTGGCATATAGTTGAGGAAGAGGGCGCCTGCCCTTATTTGTCATAGTCTCATATGGCACTGCGTCCAGAATGTCTTCCAGAGTTAGATCGCTTCCGTTGGTATCTTCTTTCTTCAAGGGGCCATCAGACTAGAAGAGGCCATCAGACTAGAAGAAGGGGTAGCACATTTATGGATCATACTTTTGCAGCAAATGACACACACACAGATGACAACAAGTACCACTAACACACAGCAAGGCATTCACCAGTTTGGATAAAGCTCTCTGACAAATAGATAAATGATAGTACATTTTACACCGTTCCAGTGTGTAATATGCCCTTTAAAGGGGCTGGCTTAAAAAATGGAAAAATACAGAAATTATACACATAATGCTAAAAACCTTATTTTATGCAAGCGACCTTTACTCTATATATTTCTTATTGATATCGGGCCTTGTGGTTTCCCGAATACACAGTAAACAATTTGTGGCCTTGGGTATGCAGTTGCTAGATATAGGAAATGGCACCTATCTCTACAGTCATATATTTTGAGAATCAGTACAACATTCTATTACTGAGAATTGAAGGGGGTTGGTATCTGTGGGAACGAATGCACGATCATCACCCTTGCTCGCATCTCATATACATCATTCACTCAGAATATCAGAACAGACAAAATGTCTGTGATGGTCAAAATGGCTGACTTGTGATCCTTTCCTTGTGGCTGACACACGCCCCTGGGTGACCCCCCTCCTCTCGGACACACTTCTGGAGCAAAGTTTTGCTGCACATGATACATACATAGAGAGTGATGAGTACTGCCACAACACATACAAGAGCATTCACAAGCCTCGCTCCCAGGGAACCAATCCACCCACCAAGGCCCAATGGTGCATACTTCTTAAATTCTAACTTAAACACTCTAAAGAATAAAAAACAATATTGCGTCCTGAAAGAAAAAAGAAAATTGTTCGGATATGACCGGCCTTGCCTGGAACCTTATACCCTCGGGGATTAGTGCTTCAGGATTTATTTTGCCCTCAAAATCCACTAACTTGAAGACTCTTTGTCAGATGTTGTCTGTATTGGTGGCGGCATGATTTTCACGTGTGCAGCATTTGTGGTGAGGAGCACCTTGGATTTGGAGCGTTCTTGCGTAGGAAATGCTTTACCATTACCCCGTCTTGAGTAGGTGCACTTTCAACTTTGACCTGTAACTTTGACCTGTGCATAGAGAGACTCAAAAAAATAGTAGTTGTATACAATACTTACTAATTGTTTTATTATCAATAACATGGTCCTTAGTTAATTCATTTGAACTACTGATAATCTATACCTAGGAATAAATTCCTGTATCAATCTCTTTACCACTGTCTTAGGCTAAGGACCCGCTACGGTCGGCGACACGCGCGGCCCACCAGCCCCTAACCTCTAGACTGGAGGTCCCCGCTGGCTACTTCCGATGTGGTTGACTGCGTGCTGTGACGTGTCAGCCTGCCGGAGCTGCAAGCTTCTGGTGATCAGAAGCGCTGACGCGTCACATGGTGTACGAGTCAGCCAATAAGGAGGGAAGGAGGGGAGCTATGGTAGGGAGGCAGCTTGGGAGGGAAGTGTGCAAAGTAGATGGCCCACTCTATCCCTCTCCTCCCGGACCCACAGCCTCCCAGACCCACAAACCCCCTCCCCCCCCCCCCCAGCGGACTCACAACCTCTGCTCCTTCACCCACATCCTCCTCCACCCATCTCCCAGGGCTCAATGGCCGCACCCCACAGACCGGTTTTGGCCACGCCCCCCTGCACCAAAAAAAGTCAGCTGGAGACCGCGGCGTAGTGACTTGCACGCGCCGCCGGCAAGCAAGGCGGCCATGCGGATGTGTGCAGCAGGTCCTCTGCTTTACCATCCGCATATAGACAGGAGTATGCCCTATTAGCGACTAGGATGTTGTTTGCTTGATCACTTTCTCAAATGTTACATACCTCATTGGGTTAATATTTCTATCGTAGAATTCTGTAATGTGTATTATTACAGAAACCTATGATCAAAATAACATTAACCCGTTCCATGCCTGTGGTTACCAAGGTATACCACAGGCACCAAAGGGGTTAATACTTTATTAAAAGAAAACATTACCTAACCATGTTAACTCTGTTAGTGGCCAGTAAAACAGTGCCATTCTAGTCGCTAAGTTAATTAAGGGGTTAACCCCTCTCACCAGCACTCATACCCCCCACTTTCACGGAAGCCTAACCACCCTCTCCAGGGCTGCTACCGCCATCACCCACGTCCCCTACCTCTGATTCCCTTGTTGACTAATGCCCAATATCACTATTAGACAAATATTGTTTTAAACATTAACACAAAATATATAGACATTTACCCTGTAATAAATAAATCAACAAATTTAAATAAATTGATAACCCTCCTTCATTACCTCAGTGGCTAAGGATTTGAAAAGATTTCTGCCACTTTAATTGCTGTTTTGCAGCTAGTGAGATTTCCCTTTAAATCGTCAAATATTATGATCCACTTTAAATGTATGATCCACTACATCTACTCTTCCGGCCCTAATGCTGCACATGTTGTGCTAAACTCTTCATGTTTACAATGTACATCTACAGTTTACTTTCATTCTGAACTTTTTGTGATATGCCAGCTTGCCTCTCCTGCATGACCTTTTGTAAGACAGTTTGTGTAACAGGGACTTTTTGAAGTGAAACTTCTTTGATGGCACCTATAGAGTTTTGACAGGAAAAATCCCTGGTGTTGTAACAGAATTCCATAACGGAAGTGATGTAATGCTACTACTTTGCGTGCGCCACACCCGCGCATGCGCATACCGAGGTGCCGTGCAAAGGCACGTCTGGCGCCGTGTGCACAGGCACGGCCGGCAAGATGCGTAGCCAGCACGGCGCGCATGCGCAGGTGCGGTCTGCCCAGCACCGCACGCATGTGCAGGACCCCAGAAGTCGTCCGCAAGTTCCATAATCAGCCGTCTGGACCCCATCCAATGCCTGGCCCACATCGAACACAGAACTTGGCCACAACTTCCATGCTCAGGTGACTGTACCAGACCAAACTCTCTCACCAAACCATCAAAGGGTTTGCCCACTCCCAATGTCACACACAAAAACAGAGACACACATACACACAGTTACACACACACACACAGCCACACACAGCCTCACACACACACAGTCACGCACAATTCACAGTTAGTATAAATGTAGACGTGCAAATAGCTAAAGCAGAGCGGGGGGGGTGAAGCACGCGCGTTCTATGTCAAACTTCTTTGTATTTTCTCACTGAAATTGTGTTTGGATTTTAAATAAAAACATCACCATCACAAATACAATTTCTGTGGCAAAACAGTGGCAAAGGACAAAGAAGTTTCACTTAAAATGCACGTTTTTGGATAACTAATGCCTAATTTCACCTAATTTTCTAATTATGTATTTTTTTTGTCTTGTCTAGTACAAAGCTAAGCATCAATAATCCACCCATGCCCACACTGCAAGGTTGCTTTTAACAGTCAGGATTACCTCCTCAAACATCTGAAGTTCAAACATCCAAATGAGAATATGGACAAAATGATGACAGAACAATCTTGCAACATTCCAATAAATATGACGGAAAATGCATCTTTCAACCAGTCATGGCAATTAATAAACAATGTAACTGCTTCTCATTCCAAAAAATATATATTTGCAGCTGCCACAGGAAAAGATCTTGCAGAAAGTGGGGAGAGTCTGACTTGGTTATCAGACCAGAACCTACAGAAGAGAACACAGACCAAGGAGAGACCGCATGTATGTGGGGAATGTGGGAAGGGATTTAGTGTGTTATCCAGGCTGATCACACACAAGAGGACACACACAGGGGAGAAACCGCATGTATGTGGGGAATGTGGGAAGGGATTTAGTCAGTTATCCCACCTGAACACACACAAGAGGGGACACACAGGGGAGAAACCGCATGTATGTGGGGAATGTGGGAAAGGATTTAGTGTGTTATCCAACCTAAACATACACAAGAGGACACACACAGGGGAGAGACCGCATGTATGTGGGGAATGTGGGAAGGGATTTAGTGTGTTATCCAGGCTGATCACACACAAGAGGACACACACAGGGGAGAGACCGCATGTATGTGGGGAATGTGGGAAGGGATTTAGTCAGTTATCCCACCTGAACACACACAAGAGGGGACACACAGGGGAGAAACCGCATGTATGTGGGGAATGTGGGAAAGGATTCAGTGTGTTATCCAACCTAAACATACACAAGAGGACACACACAGGGGAGAGACCGCATGTATGTGGGGAATGTGGGAAGGGATTTAGTGACTTATCCAGCTTGATCAAACACCAGAGGACACACACAGGGGAGAGACCACATGTATGTGGGGAATGTGGGAAGGGATTTAGTGTGTCATCCAACCTGGTCACACACAAGAGGACACATACAGGGGAGAGACCGTATAGATGTGGGGAATGTGCGAAGGGATTTAGTAACTCATCCAGCCTGAACACACACAAGAGGACACACACAGGGGAGAGACCGTATGTATGTGGGGAATGTGGGAAGGGATTTAGTGACTTATCCAGCCTGAATACACACATGAGGACACACACAGGGAAGAGACCGTATATATGTGGGGAATGTGGGAAGGGATTTAGTAACTCATCCAGGCTGAACACACACAAGAGGACACACACAGGGGAGAGACCGTATCTATGTGGGGAATGTGGGAAGGGATTTAGTCTGTTATCCTACCTGAATTCACACAAGAGGACACATACAGGGGAGAGACCGTATATATGTGGGGAATGTGGGAAGGGATTTAGTGCCTATTCCAACCTAAACAGACACAAGAGGACACACACAGGGGAGAGACCGCATGTATGTGGGGAATGTGGGAAGGGATTTAGTCAGTTATCCAGCCTGGACACACACAAGAGGACACACACAGGGGAGAGACCATATGTATGTGGGGAATGTCGGAAGGGATTTATTGACTTATCCAGCCTGAATACACACAAGAAGACACACACAGGGGAGAGACCGCATATATGTGGGGAATGTGGGAAGGGATTTAGTAAATTATCCCACCTGATCAGACACAAGAGGGGACACACAGGGTTTGGACCTATGTCTAAAGCCAGGCATTTTTAGGGAGAACCATTGACTAAGACGCTCACATATAAGTGCATATGTGTATCTGCGTTACGCTAAATCACAATGAAAAGTTAATTAATTTATGGTGCATAAAACGAGCAGGTTATTTTTATAATTCTTGCTGTTTTATTTAAAGAAAAATGTTGTTCTTTATGTTTTATTTTTCCATGCTGTTCGTTCTAATAAAATGTGCGTTTCCCATTATGCTGAAGCGGTATGTAGTCTCACACAGCTTTGACATAGCTCAACCTCACTAGGTTCAATCCAGGAACCTTGAAAGCAAGTGTAAAGAGAGAAATAGGGGAGCGAGGAATTAATCATGTCATATAATCACAGTGCACAAATACACATTTAGAGATAAACACAATAGTGGGAAGGCTGCTGAATTGTAACCTGCCCACCTATCACACACAAAAGAGCACAAGGGTTAGACACCACAGTCAATGCACTTACTGCATGCTGCAAAGGGGGGGGGGAGAGTGGATGAGGTGGAAATATATATCTAACCACTTTCAAAGCCCTTTGTGAGTGTAGCACACATCATGGGTGTCTTTTCCTCCTTCTCCCCTTAGCAGTCCATTCTTCCTAAGTTGACTCCACTTCAATCTCCGGTGGGGTTAGGTATTTGAACCCCTTCGTCTTGGAGTGCACCCCCACAAATAGCTGCGAGGCCAGAAATAGGTGTTAGGTGAAAATATGTATGTTTTAATAAAAAAATAAATCATCCGCACTCACATGCAATAAAAGTCCTAGGCTGCGACAGAGTAATCCATAACCTTTGCGACACTATCGTGTCCCTGCTATTGATCTCCCAATTGTTTACTTTTTTGATGTTCCCAGTGAGGGACATTGATGCAGCCGCCTTTGATACTGTATGTCACATTCATTAATATCTCTAGGGAGCAGCAAGGGCTGACCATCTATTTCACAGGTTGCACGTAGACATGAAAAGGCACCTGATATGGTTATGTGTCCCTTTATTAATGACATGCAGTAATGATGTAACAAGTGGTGCCATCTCACACGGGCACCTTTCCCACTGATGGTTACACTTGCACACCTCTATGGCAGAGATTCCTGTTATACATGCGCTGGCATTACCTCCCCACAAGCACATTGCCAGGCTGAGGGAGGTGTTCATATGGGAATCTGAAAATCGATGGTCAGAGTCCAGGAGATACACACCCAACTTTATTTTGTATTTGTAATTCTATCCCAGAATGAAAAGCATTTAGCTGTGGGGGTCACGGGCAGTGGCGGATCTACAATTCACAATCAGTGTGCAGCATCAGCATACTCATGCCCGAAATCCCAAAGGAAGAATGTGATTGAGGCCACCATGCGCCCACTGGTATTTGAAAACTTTTTTTGTGTGTATGCACTGAAACCCTTCCTCCAGGAACCTTGCATTCTCCCGATCGGAGTACCCCTGTAACTGTCAGCTCAAGGCACTAAGGCTAACCGGCATTGGGGTCTTTGTGAGGGTTGTGTTGCCTGGAGCTTTGTAGCACTTGTTGGGTGGGTGGTCACACTGACTACACACATCTAAACTTGCAACCACCCCAAACACGCAGTGTTTATCGTTAGACACCCAGCATTCCTCCTTTGTACCCTTGTTTGGTTGTTGACTTCTGAACCACCCACCCAGCCCCTTGGAAAAGGGGGCTTGCTTTCCATGTCCCACTAGTTGCATCCACAAATCCATGTCTTTTTTCCCCCAAACTCTAGATTGGATTTCCCTGCCACCGCAACCTAAAACATTTGTCAAAATCCTGCCATATTGACCCCCCCGTATTTATCATGTGTGGTCTGTATTACATGCATGCATTTAATTAAATTAGGCCTTTGCTTTTGATGTTTTGTAAGGAGACAGTCACCGAACACAGCGAAACACAATATCAAGTTCCCAGTGCTCACTATACGTGCTGACCCTTTCTCACCTGCCTCCTGCACAAGCGTCCTCTCTTCTTACCCCTCTATTGATTAGCTTCAGCATACCCACATATTTCCTTGTTAGTATATCTGTCTGGGCTTTCCTGGACCAGTGTGTACAGGGAGCTAGTCGCGACTGCGTACGTATCCCTACCACTGCTGGAGGAAACTACCCCCACGTCCTGGCACGCATTGCGTTTATAGCCTTCCGCCCCTTTTCCTTCCGACACCGACTAACTGACTTGCTTAATGTAATGCTGTGTTCACCACAAACAAAACGGGACCCCAGTACTGAGGTGGGAATGGGTAGAAATGCCACCCACAGCCACAAGGGCACGTCTGGGGAGTGGATTGTCGAGGTAGCCTGGTCAGGATTGGAGAGGTGAGATTAGTCTGATTGCCGAGGTCAGGGGTTAGAGCCAGTAGGATCGTAGAAATCCGTATGCCGTGGTCAGGATTGGAGAGATGCTGAATGTCAGAGGTATGCTGGGGTCAGTAAGCCAGAGGTGCGGAGTCTAAGGGTCGAGCCGGGTCGGTACACAGGAGATCAATCTGAAAAGCGAGGCAAGGCAAGGCTAGGAACCAGGAAGTGGGAGAACAACACTACTGGAACTTATGCTCAGCCAGAGTGCGAGGCACAGCTGAGCATATATGGGAGAACAGGACCAATGAGAGAGAGGGGCGGAGTAGAGGTGCGGCCTTAGTGGAGGCAGGGATAGGTGGAGTGGTGCAGGAGAAAGGTGAGCGTGATGAGTGTTGACGCGCAGCTGGGAAGCGGTGCACTTACATTACGTATGCGTGACGTGCCGTAACTGGTGGGCGGTGCCAGACTCCGCATCACCCACAAGAGTGTTCCGTGAGCGCGCGCTGAGTAAACTGGGGTTGCACAAGGCAGCAGGTAAGGAGGGAGTGTGCCGTGGAAGATGCGCACCCCGATTCCTTACACTTAACACGTCTAACCGTTTCCTCATGCGCTTTAAACCTGGGGTCTCCTTGCTGTGTGTGCCAATGCTTGTGTCTGACTACGCATTGCGCTGCCTTTTTTGGACCTCTGGACAATATATATATACTGTATTATAGCAGAGCAGATGGCACACAAATAAAGATGTGGACAGGTGCTAGTCCCATAAGAACAGGTATAATGAAAGGCTCCTTACCAGGCAGACCATGGAATCCAGGGAATTCGTGGGACACACAGCAACGAAGAGACCACACTTGGTAGCAATGAAAAAATATATTTAAACAGCAGGCACAATCACAGACGTTTCGGTCCTAGGGACAGGACCTTTATCAAGGGAGTGCTCACCAAGCAATGACCTACACCACCTATAAATACCCAACACCATCTAACACCAATAAACAATTAATTAAAACCAAAAATACACACACCAGTGTAACTGCAGCCATCTCCGTCGAGTTGGCGATGACATCACCACCATGTGTTTATCACATGTGCTGACAACCGGAGGAGCATCATTGGTAGCTAAGGGCACCCCCCACAATAAGAAAAACCCTCTCCTGCACACGCGTGGCGCTCAAGACCTGGCTGCATAGCAGTGAGGGACAAAATGAGGGAGGGGGGGGGATTCCCAAAGCACTCCGTCAAGGCTGCTCAAAAGCGCATGGATATAGTGGCATCAGCCTGAACTACACATGATCTGTATTTAAACACCCCTTGTGATTCAAAGTGAAATATAAGTGTAGCCGGGATCCCCTTCTCACCCTTGTTGTAGGGGAGGGTGCGCTGCATTAGGGAGCACTCCGATACGGAGGCTCCGCATCATGCAAGACGCCATGTTTTGGTTGGCACCAGTATAGATCTAACCTAGCCAGAGGTTGCGCATGCGCAAGCGAGAGTACCAAAGCCCGCGAAGGAGGAGAGTTCCGATTGGACGGAGGTAGCGAGACAGGTCCCATCAGCCCCCGCGGGTCCCCGTGACAGAGCTGAGCCAATGAGCTGGGAGTTTGAGGAAAAGGAGGTGGTTGCGCGCACGTTGGGTCAGAGCTGGCTGGAGAGGAGAGACGGAGCTTGGGTGTATGGGGAGGCCAACCGCCCCCTACGTAGGCCGCATGCCACAGGCCCAGTTAGGCCCTGAGTCCCAGTAGAGACAAGCGGAGCTAGGGACTTGCCATAGTGAGGTTACGGATCCCCTTCGTGCCGCACGATCATAACCAGGACTGTTCTAATTGGCGGGAGGTCTGGGCTCAGACCCCGCTAGAAAGCCGCACGTGTCCGCGTGGGATTGCCCTGAACTTCCATGTGGGAGAGAGGACGACATCTACCCCTCGCGGATCCTTTGTGAAGAGTTGTAGCAGTACCGGGTACCGGAGTACCCGGCAGGTAATTCTCCAAGTGCACCAACGGTACCATCGTTTCATTCGGGACACAGTGGCTGCGCAGTCACACACCTATAGATATCTGACTCACGTGAGGGTGGGAAGACTTATCCCAAGGGGACTGGACACGGGGTGGGATTACCCGGTGGAGGGAGACGGGAGGGTAGGTGTTCGCCGTGACGCTGATTAGAGTGTCTCCTCTAGGGAGGGCCGCTGATATATATATGTATGTGAAGATATTGATTGCAAGTAAAGTTAGCTGGTTAAGGTATCCTGCTGTGTGGTTGTGTTTAAAGTATATAAGTCCTGCGAAGACCCACTTCCCCTCTGGCTGAAGCTGTTGCAGGTGGAGGCGCTGCACCAAGTATAATTATTGTGCGAGTACCCCAGGCTCTCTGTGGCAGAGACTTAGGCCCTGTGAGCCTACAGGTAATACAGCATATGGTAGTGGCCTGCGTTCCATAGGAAGCAGGGCTACATTTGGAGGCGCTGCTGAGATCTTAGACCTGGGGTGCCCCCTCGAGACTAAATTACCGCCGCCATGGCCCTTCCTACCCAGCAGGAAATACGCGACTGGGCGCGCCAAATGTGCACGCCTGCCCGTCGTGCCGTAGCTGTGACCAGAGTACCCATGGCCTTACCCCTAGAGACTTTGCAAACGGCCTTACGACAGCTCCCGGGTTTTGCCAAAGCCCGCCTGGTAGATGTACTCATAGACCAAGATTCTAAATGGAACACCTTGCTTGTGGACTGCCAGCGAGACCTAGTAGTACTCGAACCCGCCGTTCCCCAATATCTACCGCTGCCCAATGCACCACCTGGTGGTAGCCCTTTTGTCTACCCCCTTCGGGACCCCCCTGTAAGGGAACTAGATGATGATGACCCCACCCTCCCCTTTGCTCACTACCCCGAGAGCGAGGCAGCTAGTTGCCGGTCAGAATCCAGCTATCCTGGGTCGAGCGCATCCGCGGAAGCAGGGGTACGTAGTGATATGCTGCAGAAACTCAATGACAAAATAGACCAGTTAACCACTCCCACCAGCTTACCGCCGCTAGTAGAAGCACTTACTTTAGCCACCCATGCCCAAAACTACCGGAAGTTAAAGGCCTTCTCGGGGACGCTACCTGTGCCCACGGGGGAGGATGGGATAGAGACATGGAAGGAACACACGAGGGGAGTAATGGAAGAATGGTCTTGCACCGACGTGGTGAAACGGCAACGACTCATGGAGTGCTTGCGACCCCCAGCGTCCACCTTGATCAGTATTCATCGGGAACAATACCCTGACCTAACTTCTCGCATGATGATCGAGTTCCTAGTGGAAGCCTATAGCGCAAAAGAGGATGATGGCACCTTGTGGGCCAAATACTATGCCATAAATCAAAAGGAGGGGGAAGATCTGTCTGCGTATATACACCGAGTACAAATCTCCCTCGGACCTCTGCTGCATCATAAATATGTGACGCCCTCTCAGATGGATGAATATCTCCGCAAACAATACCTACAAGGGTCCAGTCCTACTCACCCTATAGCCAGCATGATTCGTGACCATCTCACTAGGGGACTCCCCCCCCCTCGTTTATACAACTCCTGCAGCAGGTCAAAGAGCACGAGACGCATCTGATGTTGCACTCCCCTCAGAAGGCTAAGGCCAGCAGCAGCACTAAACTAAAAGGGAGTGCTGAGAAGAAGGAGGAACCACCGGACAAACCCGGCCCCGAAAGGCCGAAATACGCGGGACGGACCTTGCCGCCGTACGACCGCCGCGCTACCCCCGGGATATGTCCTGCTACAAATGCGGAAAGAAAGGACACATATCTTACGACTGTCGGATGGGCGAATCGCGGCACCGGAGCCTGTCGCCCAAGAAGTTCACACCACAGGCCATGGTTTGTGGGGTGTATGCGGCCGATACCAAAACTCTCGGGGCCCCTCTAAGTGGAGAAGATCCGGTGGAGGAGGGTAACCGCGTGGGACCGGTAGCTTTGATCCGGGTGCTAGTGGACGGGATCTACTCCTCAGCCCTACTAGACACGGGGTCCCAAGTCACCATCATATACCGGGGATTCTATGATCGCCATCTCCAAAAGCGGCCTCTGAGACCAGCAGAACAAATCAAAGTACGCGGCCTAAGTAACGACGACAACCCCATCGACGGCCTGGTGACCGTAGACCTGGAGATACAACAGCTCAACACGTGGAAATCTCACCCCATGAAGGTGGATGCCTTGGTGTGCCCCGAACCCAAAGATACCCCCAAGTACCCAATCATCCTCGGTGCGAATGCTGACATTGTGCAAGCCGTCATCCGGGCTTACTTACACTAAGCTAACGAACTACCCATGTCCAGCCTACAGTTACAGCTGGTTCAGGCCGATCCAGCCCCTCCTATATCCCCCTCGGAAGACTACGGACTGTTGTTCTGCGGGCGGGAGGGTTTACCCAACTCTTACCAGGAGAGACGCAGAGGATCCCAGGCTGGTGTGCCTACGCTGACCGAGTAGACGAAGAGCAGCAGTTTTCCTTAGAAAGCACCCCAAAAGAGGATGTCCGCCGGGGATATCGCATAGTACCGGAATTCCGAAGTTTGCCTGCCGCTATCCCCCGTCGAATTTTTGTAATGGTACAGAATCTGTCGCCCTTCTCCATGGCCATCGACGTGGGCCAACGAATAGGGAGAATTTATCCCGTCAGCTCGGTGGACGAAGCCGTGCGGGTGAACACGACCAGAGTGGAAGATCCCGGCACGCCATTAGACTGTGGCTCATCCGAACTGCCGGAAGCCTGGAAGGAACGATTAAGAGTACAGCTGGAAAAAAGGCGATCAGCCCTTACGCCTCCCCTATAGTAGTCATGCGAAAGAAGAATGGGACCGTGAGATTATGTGTGGATTACCGGACGCTGAACCATCGAACGGTACCGGACCAATATAATCTTCCCCGCATCGAAGAAATCCTAGATACCTTACACGGGAGCCAATGGTTCAGTGTACTGGACCTTCGGTCGGGTTACTACCAAGTCCCCATGAGCCCAGAGGATCAAGAGAAGACGGCATTCGTCTGCCCACTAGGGTTCTATCATTTCACCCGTATGCCCCAAGGCATATGTGGGGCGCCTGCCACCTTCCAGCGGCTAATGGAGAACACTCTAGGGGACTTGAACCCCCGAGAATGCCTCGTGTATTTAGATGACATCATAGTCTTCGGGAAAACCCTGGAAGAGCATGAAGCGCGACTCTTGAAGGTACTGGATAGATTAGCACAGGAAGGGCTCAAACTCTCCTTGGATAAATGCCGGTTCTGCCGGACCTCAGTGACATACATGGGACACATCGTGTCCGGTGAGGGAATTGCCACGGACCCCGCCAAAATAGAAGCTGTTGTCAACTGGCCTCGCCCTGACAATGTGGGAGAGTTGCGGTCATTCTTGGGATTATGCGGCTACTATCGCAGATTTGTGGAGGGGTACTCCCGCCGGGCCAAAGCCCTCAACGGCCTACTCAAGATATATCCGGTGGACACGGGCCAGAAGGCCAACCCTGCCCGACAGCCCTTCGGGGACAAATGGACACCGAGTGTGAACGAGCTTTTAAAGACCTGAAACAGAGCCTGACGGCGGCTCCAGTACTGGCCTACGCCAATCCCAAAGAGCTATATATACTACATGTGGATGCTAGCCTGAGCGGCCTAAGAGCAGTGTTGCATCAAAAATATCCAGCGGGATTGCGACCCGTTGCATATATAAGCCGCAGTCTTACGGCCAGCGAGCAGAATTATCCAGTGCACAAACTCGAGTTCTTGGCCCTTAAGTGGGCCATTGTGGACAGACTTCGGGACTACCTGTGTTAGGTCCAGTCTTCCTGACCAGACCTTAGAGCAGGTAACTTCTTTTACTCGACCCGGGGAGATTCATCACGCAGCTGCTATATGCTTCTGGTCTCAGATATGATAGTTACGAGCTCGGAGAAGCAAAGATTCAATGCACACAAGGTGGTTGATTTCTCGTTTCTGTTTTAATATGCTAACAGAGGAATATTTATACAAAAGGCAAGGACAATACATCGTGTGTCAATTTCATACATCTGTTACAAATTCAGTTCCCATGTATAGATCATACATCTAAAATGACATATACCATCTGGCCTAAATTAGTAGAAATAGGGATCAAAGGTCAATAACTACTAATGGGGTCAGAAACAAGACTAGTGGTCTTGTTTCTTATAATCTTATTTCTTATGTAATAGATATCCTGGGACAGCTGGTCCACAGCTAGAATACTTTTACCATTAGGTCTCTGAGAGAACAAAGCTTGACACATATTTATTTTAACCTGTTCAGTCCCTGAAAAGAACAGAGCTGGCAGAAACAGTTTTTAACCTTACAAGCCCTCCTTTTGTTCTGGAAGAACAATCCAATCGACCAGTACCATTTATTCTTCTACACACCACTCAGGAGAGGAAAAACTCCAAGGGAGAAACCTCTAAGAGACCATGGGGATGCAGAAACCTATCTCTTTTAGGTATCTCGTTTCATAATCAGAGATGAACATATGGGTGGTTGACGTGTACGAAGACTATTGGTATTTCTCGCTCTCATTGTGGGAAACATATACATAACTGTAGAGCTAGAAGCAGAAGCAGCTTTCTTTTGGCAAAAATAGAGCTGATTACACTTTTAGCCATCTGAATTAACATATACACACAAAGTAATAAACTTGCGATTGCCATGATTCCATAAAGAATTTTCATTCCCAACGCACCTAGCCAATTTCCAAGACCAAATGTCCAATCGAACCCTTTTGGTTCCTCTCGCATTCTAGATTGAATTTCTGGTAGAGTGTCCATGTCATGATGTATATTTTTTGATTGGTCATCAATATAAAGACAACATTCTTTACCTACTAACTTACAAACCCCTCCTTGTGCTGCCAACAGATAATCTAGTGCCATACAATTTTGCAATACTGTTGCTCTAATTTGTTGCTATTTGCTACTGAGTCTTAAAATAGCGTCTTTAGTATCGTTAAAAACGGCATCTATATTGACTACCAATAAATCCCCTTTTGCATACAAATCATACATTCCTAAAAAGGTATTAGACCTCCCGCAACTCTCTTAACTGAGCTACTTTTAATAATTAATGCCTTTCAATTTCGTATCCTTTGCTTAGGTAGGGGGAACATTATTTAAATTCTATTTCTGAGCATAAGTGGGGGTTGGTGTGGGTTAATATTTCCTAGGAGCGACTGCGCAACACATACATCTTACATACTACATTTACTCAGAATATCGGAACAGACAAAATGGATGCCATAGTCAAAATGGCTAACTTGTGATCCTTTCCTTGTGGTTGACACACACCCTTCCCACCTTCCTCATATCCAATCTTCTCAGCCCCCTCGTATCCTTTAGAGACAGTCTTTTTAAAGAACGGTTAACCATATCATAGTCCTGCTGGACCAAAAAAATAGTCCCATAGTGCATAACTTGATTCCTATCTGGCCATTGTATCGGCCCAGTTGATTTCTTTTTTTTTTGGTCTCTTCTTCTGGGGGACTGCTGACATTTTCATCACCAAAAAGAGACATAGCATCGGTGGGGGGGTTGCAACACACTTCTGGACCAAAGTTTTGCTGTTCATAACACAGAGAGTAATGAGTAGGACAGACACACATACAAAAACATCCACTAGCTTCGCTCCCAGTGAAATAATCTAACCACCAAGCCCCAACAAATCCCAACCCTCATCTCTACCTTTAAACACTAAAATCACTTTTCCCAAATAACATAACCTGGTCTAGTTGCAGGATAATACTTTATCTACCCTTCTATCACAGAGTCAATAACTTCCCTAGGGCAAAGTCGTATTTCTACTCCCTTCGTAACCAGTTTCTTTTATATATATATAGTTCTACAAATATCTTATAGCATCTTGTCTTTTTCCAAGGGGTTAAATATAACTCTCGTGTTCCTGGGGTGCAACTTATTGGGTATGGATAGTACATTGGGTTACATTGCACATAAGATGTGGGCTTTGTTTACCAGGATTCCATTATATAACAAAAAGGTGTGCATATATGCTATACACAGGACAATAAAACAAAAGACATATTATTAAACAAAATATTCCTGTTACTACCCTATCATCTTAATGTAAACACCACTTATATAAACCTAACAGCATAAACATTGTAATTAAAATAATAAAACCTGTAAAAAAGGGTTATTAGAAAGTTCAAAGTTCATATATTGAGGTCCGGATTTCTGGTACGAACTTTTCTCCTTCTTTGGTTAGTGCCGGGTTTTATTGTGACCCAAAACACCAACTGAAAATAACTGTGTCTTTAGGCCTTCCCTTCTGTATTGAGGTTTAATTTTGAAGCGACTGTGGGTGCACTTATGTAACATGGATCCAGGAAAAATACTCTGACGGGTTGAATCTGGAATAGGGCTCTCCACTTTAGATGAAAAGCGCTTTTGCGTCATCTTTATCTTCATCTAATTAGAAGGACTGCACCTGAACATGAGACACTCAAACAATTGCATTAGTTTCACACAATAGACGCTGATTAAAATCGTCTGTTTAGAGCATAATCATACAACATTAAATCTAAAATGTACCTGGGGTGACCATTGGTTTTCCCATGAGAAAAATTCTTTCTGATTGTCACGGTAGGCCAGGCCAAATACACCTTTATATTTAAGGGATCGGTCACAAAGCAAAACAGGCAGAAAAATACATTGCGGTTTATTCGGATAGGACCTCGGAAACACACAGAAACACAAATAACAGAGAATATACTTTGGGGGACCTTATACTTATTAGGGAAATAACTTGGGGGGGATTTGGGCTCAAAATCAAGGAGTTTGGGGGACACAGGGAAGCCCTAGTGTAATTCACCCTGCGCACTGTCAAATCATGCCTGCTTGCTGGGGAAAATTAAGTGACTACCAGCACTTTGGCCCCCTAACTCCTGCAACCATAATAATTATATTTCCACCCAAATATCCCCCTAAAACTGACACACAAGAAATTTCACAGTTCAAGGGCTAATGGAACATGACATAGGAAATAACAGGGTCAGTTCACTTTCAAGCACTCCATATCTGAGCTGGGGCATTGGAATGCTTATTCACATGCTAATTCACCAACCTGGGTTTAAATCACAGGACAAACACAATGCATTGCAGGTTTAAAACACATACAACCAACATGTAGACACAAGAGCTTGCACTCCACCATTTGTACCTATCATGTGGGGTTCTAAAACCTTCTCTTCTCTAAGACACCAGCTAAGAATACCTTGCTGACAGGCCAAAATATCCCCTCCGTTTTCTATCATGTGCCAGGAGACTGCTCTGCAGCTATTTCTCATAAGGGGCCACCCATACAAGGCAATCCACTTATAAACTCGCACAGACAGCTGCAGTCCCATGAGGCAAAGGGAATACACAGAGAATGCATTAACTAGCCCACTGGTCTTACACAGTTAATCCCACATACACAATTCCTAGCTTATACCCCTATGGGGGACAGTATCAAAGGGAAAAATTATAGGCAACACAGTAAGGTACAATATTAGACCCAAGAGCTGACAATCTCAGCCCTTGCCATTCGGTTTCAGGGGCAGCCAGCAATAATAACAGCAATAGCACCCTCCTTTTGTTCACTTTTATTACATGTGAACAATATCACATAAAGGATAACAGCATTTAAAACATAACCTTAATGGAATTGCTTGACGTATAGCAAAACTAACCTGAAACCTTTGAGTATAAAATGTACATTAAAAAATCTCAAAAAAAAAAAAAAAACTACTGAATATAAATATAATCTGCTATAGTCTTCTGACAGAACCTTTTAGAACACAAAATAACATCTGGTTTGCTGAAAGAACAACCTGTAGCATAAAAAACTCATAGACACAGATTTAAAAGTGGGACACATTTGAGAGAAAAAGATGGTTAAAAAAAATGATAAAATATTAAATATTTGATCAACTTTGCAGAAAAATAATTCCACATAGAACCCTCTAGTATACTGGCAGACCTGGCTATGGTCAGTTTTCCTTGTCCATTGCTTTACTGCTATTTCAGGGTCTGCACACTTATACGTACATCAGCACTAGAGTATTTTGTGCTGATTACATTGGACTAGTGGTTACTTTATCCACTTCACTGTTCACACTGCAAGCCACTACAGAAGTTTAGTTATTCTATGCAGTTAATCAGTGATCAAGAACATTACATTGTGCTCATACTATAGGTTCTGAGCATTTAATATCTGTTTTAATTCCCATCATTTTACACGGATATTAAAGATTTAAGTTTTAACCACTTCATTACCCACCCACCAGGTGTTTAGAGTGCTCATTCTAGGTTACTGTCCTCTGTTCATTTGAACTCTATATTAATCAATTTACAACTGTTTCCATTTCAAGCCATATAACAAGCTCAAATAACTTCTGGGCTTCCTGCCAAAACCTTGTAACAAAAAAAAGGTTAATTACTGGTTACTGCAATACAATTTAGGACAGCTTGAAATATGCAGCTCGTCACAGAGCCCGATAATGTTACTGGTATTCAAAAATTAAAACTGGATCTTTGTTTAACAGAATATTATAGGCTTAATATATACTTTAGACAGTTTTAGTTACTGGTTATACACAAAAAGAGCACAGAGTGCAGACACAAAACAAACAGAATTTTACGCTTCATTCACACATTCAACCAGTTTTTAGAAAAATAACAGACACATATTTTCTCACCTATTCTAATAAATAGGAAAACAAAACAATTTGATCCTGCAGACTAAATTTATAAAGATATCCTTTTTTTTTTTTCATATCATAATTAATTTTTAAAACTAATTTTAAAATGCTGAGCTTCTAGTTAGCTTTGTGTCTAGAATATATTTCGCCTGTTATTTCTATATAACACATTCACCTGATTTTATCTGTGGAGATTTAGAGGAAAAGAATTGTAATTCTGTTTAAGGAAATAAATCGCCTGGCCAGTACGATAAACATCCTTATTATTCCAGTGACAGAACTGTTTACAAAAATAATTAATCCTTTCTTTATTCTTTTTCTCCACAGATACCCAAAACTTTCCCCTGCCCAGTGTAAATTAGTTTATATTATAGTGGGGGTGTACACCTTTTAAAAATTAAATTTCAACATGAGCAATTAATTATATTCTTATTTTAGAAGCACTTGCCCTGAATAGTAATTTTGTATATATACAATAAACCGTTTTTCTTGTTATTCAATGCAAATAACACTTTTATATGGATAGAATTCACTCAGATTCTTACAAGCACACACACAGGGATTACATACAATCAACCTTTTTATCATATTCATGCCTGAAAATGTAATAAAAACATTCTAATGGAAAAAGAAACCTATACCTGTTATACTCTTGTTTTCCACTTTTCAATTCAGACGGGAAAATATTATTAATTCAACTTAATATACACTCATACTTGTTTAATGTGGCACAAATAATTTGGGTTTGCATGTCTTAAAATTAAATTGGAACAATTATATTTTTCTGTCTTTCTCTCTCCTAAGAGCTCTGCTGACTTGCTAACAACATTTCAACAAAAAGAAAACCATCTCTGTAACTTGTCCTATAAAACAAAATTCTTATTATTTCAACTTTCTAATTCTTGTCTCTCTCTTTTTTTTCTTTTTCTTCTCTATCTGTCTACAACATTCCTGTGCCTTTCCTGTGTAACAAATCACTGGAGAGGAAAAAAAGGTGGGGGCTAGAGCGGCTTATACATGCAGGCAACTTGAGAGGGAGACAGAAAAAAAATCTTTTATCTTCCCAGCTTGTTGCTGTGCTTGAGAGTTAATTGAGGCACCTATGCCACACTGCATTCATCCATAAGGGTTATTTTAACTCATCCTACAGTACATTTCTTCATACAGTATACCTATAATCCCATAAACAACTTATAAAGGAATTTTATCTTAACAAGCATACAATAAGGTTAGTCTTATCATTCTTAATATCATCTTAACCTAAACAATTATTAGCTTATCCTAAATTACCATCATATCTGAGACACCATATCAGTACAGCCCGTTTCAATTAAACAATTGGGACTCCAACCCTTTGTTATATAAATAAGGGACTTAAACCCTTGATTCTTCTGCCCTATAAAATTTAGGTTCTTTAGATTCGCAGAGAAACGGTGAGAAACAATAAAATAAGTTTTTCTCACCTTTTTTCTGTGCAAATCCCACTTCTGACACCATTTGTTAGGTCCAGTCTTCCTGACCAGACCTTAGAGCAGGTAACTTCTTTTACTCGACCCGGGGAGATTCATCACGCAGCTGCTATATGCTTCTGGTCTCAGATATGATAGTTACGAGCTCGGAGAAGCAAAGATTCAATGCACACAAGGTGGTTGATTTCTCGTTTCTGTTTTAATATGCTAACAGAGGAATATTTATACAAAAGGCAAGGACAATACATCGTGTGTCAATTTCATACATCTGTTACAAATTCAGTTCCCATGTATAGATCATACATCTAAAATGACATATACCATCTGGCCTAAATTAGTAGAAATAGGGATCAAAGGTCAATAACTACTAATGGGGTCAGAAACAAGACTAGTGGTCTTGTTTCTTATAATCTTATTTCTTATGTAATAGATATCCTGGGACAGCTGGTCCACAGCTAGAATACTTTTACCATTAGGTCTCTGAGAGAACAAAGCTTGACACATATTTATTTTAACCTGTTCAGTCCCTGAAAAGAACAGAGCTGGCAGAAACAGTTTTAAACCTTTCAACCTGTACGTGGTGTCGTTCGAGGTGTGGACCAACAATCCCCTCACCTACATCATGACTTCCGCCAAACTCGATGCGGCAGGCCATCGTTGGCTGGCGGCGCTCTTTAATTACAATTTCACCCTGAAGTACAAGCCTGGCCCCTTGAACATTGGAGCGGACGCCCTGTGTAGGCGACCAGGGTTGGCCACTACCCCCGACGAAGATCAGTGGGAAGAAATCCTGGGACCCGGGAATAAAGGCTATATGTTGCACCACAGCCATAGTAAATGATCAAGTGGCGTTCTCGGAATTACGAGTGGCCGACTCCCTAGGGTGTACCTCAAACGCTATACCCGAAGCCTATCGCGACCCTAGTGGCATGCATGTTGCACCCGACAAGATTATAGCCTGGAAAGATATGGTACGATACCTAGAACAAGACCCGGTCGCAGGGGCCATTCGTTATGCTATCCGACACAATCACCGGGCCCTCCTTCGACAGGCTCCGGGGGATGTAGGAGGTATACTGATGCGGGAAGCGGACAAATTCGAAATACAAGACAATCTCTTATACCGAATTGTAGAATATCATAACCACCCGAATCGACGGCAATTAGTGCTACCAAAACGACTGCAGTATCTAGTATTAAAAGCTCTACACGACGAACATGGTCATTTGGGGGTAGACAAGACTTTTGGACTCGTGAGAGATAGGTTTTTCTGGCCAAAAATGAGAGAAGCCGTAGAGCATCACTGTCGATGGTGTGTGCGGTGCATTCAGAGCAAGACTTTGCCCACTAGGGCTGCCCCAATGGGCCATCTAAAGAGTACGGGACCTATGGACTTAGTCTGTATGGACTTCCTGTGCATCGAACCCGATAGCCATGGCATAGGAAATGTGCTGGTCATTACCGATCATTACACCCGTTACGCCCAGGCCTTCCCGACCAAAGATCAAAAAGCAATTACGGTGGCTAAGGTGCTCTGGGAGAAGTATTTTATGCATTATGGGCTTCCTCAACGCCTCCACTCCGATCAAGGACGGGACATCGAAAGCAAATTAATTAAAGAACTGTTAAACCTGATCATACTCCTGACGAAGCAGTGTGCGAAACGCGTAGAGTTAGAGTTTGGAGAGAATTTGCTCACTGAAGGACTGGCAATCTACTGCTGACACCAGACCCATTTTGGCTTCCTGCCCTCACCTGTGACGCGAAACCGGAAGTGACGTGACGGCAGAGACTGATGCGGAACTACACTGTGAGGTGCAAGTGAAAGGAAGCACCGGGCAGCAGCCTTACACTTCACCACCCTTCTATCGGCGGTTCTCTCCACCACCCATTGAATTTATGGAAAATGTGAGTTTCCTTAATATTTGTGACTAATACATATTTATAGTTTATACAGTATGCACTATTTGTGGTTTCTTTCACTTGCATATCATCCACTCCACTGAGAGGCATCCTGACCCCAGCTACACAAAGGGCTCCAGTCAGAGAGAGATGGATCTCTGACATGCAGTAATACAATACGATTTTTGTGAGTTCATTTCATTTATTGATTATCTTTTTAGCAGTGATCTACCATCTGCACTATATATATTTTTATTTTTTCACATATCACGAACTTATCCTGCGCTCCTCCTCAACCCCAAGAAAAGAAAACCTCTTACATATCAAAAAGTCCCGTACTACGCCCTACCACCCCGAAGGGGATGCACTGCCGGAACGGTTCAACCGCACCCTGCTAGACATGTTAGGCACGTTAACAGGAGTGGAAAAGACTAAATGGAGTTGCCATGTGGAAACCCTAGTCCACGCTTACAATTGTACACGACACGATTCTACCGAGTTCTCGCCATACTTCCTCATGTTTGGCCGGGAAGCTAGACTGCCTGTGGACATACATTTGAGAGTCTCCACCGATGGAGTACATAATACTACCCACTTCCGCTATGTACAGAGATTGCAAGAGAACCTACAGAGGGCATACGAACAAGCCGAAAGATCCACTGAAAAACTGAATGCCGGAAATAAAAGGCGGTATGATCATAAAGTGAAACACAGAGACATTAAACCTGGCAATGCAGTACTTCTCCGTAATCTGGGGGTACCAGGGAAACATAAACTGGCCGACTGATGGCGGGAGGGGGTGTATGAGGTAGCCTCTCAAATGCCCGCTCTTCCGGTCTACCGCATCAAAGACTCGGAGGGCTGGGTGAAAACCTGGTATCGTAATCATTTGCTCCCTATTCCCCAAGTAGAGGAAGGTGATTTCGTGTGGCCGGCCTCTCCCTTGGATGGAGAAATGTCATCAGAAGAAGAGTCAGGGAACTCCGATGTTCTGGAAGATCCACAAGAGGGAACCTCTCAAAGGGGCCCTCAACAGAGAGCACCTCCCGGTGGAGCTTCGGGTAAAGGGCTCAGGGAGCGAACACCCCAGGAGGTGGCTCTGGAAAATTCAGTGTTAGACCCGCTGAGCCCATGCTTCGTACCCACGAGCAAGTAGAGAACAGCAGCCCCTCAAGGGAAGAGCTCAACGTACTAGATGCAGACAGTCACTCTCCCACGGGAGTGACCGAACAGCTGTTAAGGAGGAGTCAGAGAAATGGGCAACCTCCAATGAGGATGGCCTACGATCAGTTTGGGGCACCCCACTATGAGGCTCAGCAGTGGGCTCGCAATTGAGTGCAATCAGTTATTGTGATGTTTAGCGAGATGTACAAGCTGATTTAGAGAAGAACGTGTATTAGACATTTTTCATTATATAATGTTGTGTCAGTTATGTGTTGTCCAAGCGGGGACGTTGGAATCCACAGGGGGGAGGATGTAGCCGGGATCTCCTTCTCACCCTTGTTGTAGGGGAGGGTGCGCTGCATTAGGGAGCACACCGACACGGAGGCTCCGCGTCATGCAAGACACCATGTTTTGGTTGGCACCAGTATAGATCTAACCTAGCCAGAGGTTGCGCATGCGCAGGCAAGAGTACCAAAGCCCGTGAAGGAGGAGAGTTCCGATTGGAGAGAGGTAGCGAGACACAGGTCCCATCAGCCCCCGCGGGTCCCCGTGACAGAGCTGAGCCAATGAGCTGGGAGTTTGAGGAGGAAAATGAGGTGGTTGCGCGCATGTTGGGTCAGAGCTGGCTGGAGAGGAGACGGAGCTTCGGTGTAGGGGAGACCAACCGCCCCCTATATAGGCCGCTTGCCGCAGGCCCAGTTAGGTCCTGAGTCCCAGTAGAGACAAGCGGAGCTAGGGACTTGCCATAGTGAGGTTCCGAATCCCCTTAGTGCCGCACGATCATAACCAGGACTGTTCTAATTGGCGGGAGGTCTGGGCTCAGACCCCGCTAGCAAGCCGCACGTGTCCGGGTGGGATTGCCCTGGACTTCCATGTGGGAGAGAGGACGACATCTACCCCTCGCGGATCCTTTGTGAAGAGTTGTAGCAGTACCGGGTACCGGAGTACCCGGCAGGTAATTCTCCAAGTGCACCAACGGTACCATCGTTTCATTTGGGACACAGTGGCTGCGCAGTCACACTTACACCTATAGATATCTGACTCACGTGAGGGTGGGAAGACTTATCTAAAAATCAGGGAAGGGAGGGAGAAAGGGAAGGGGGAAAGGACAAGGGAAGCTCCCGCATCAGCTAAAGTATAATGAATAAGTATAAATAAGTAATAAGACCGGAAACAGGTGCAAAAGAGGACTAAGATCAATATAAACAAACAAACAAAAGATTCCCCCTTGAATGCACTCAGATCGATCAATGAATATGATATGGTTAATTAATTAAAAACCTTTTAATCAAACATACAATGATAAAATAATACTTGTATAGAGGGGCATGGTACAAAAAATCCAGGGCCAGACCCTAATGACAAACCAAAATATCTTCCTAAATACTTATAAACGGAAGATGGTTAAAAGTACACTACATCAACTAACTGTGGGCCAAATTGCTAAGGCAATCAATCACAGATACCTACAGAACAAGGTGCTCACCCTTGGTATGGATGCCCTTTTAACTAAAACATCAACAGTCTTTGTATGATTAAGGCTGCTGATACTAAATCTGAAGGGGTTAGTAGCCTTAGCAAAGAAGTCCAAGAAGACTGCAGCATGGAAGACAGAGGCGGCTAATGTCTTTTCACTTGATGGAGATTTATCTATCACCGGGGTCACCAGCATTAACACCTATTTTTCCGGCTTGGAAAAAACATATAAACGGCGGGCCAAGTTGTGGTGGGAGGTAGCGAGCTTAGAGAACTATATATCAACCGACCTCATTCCCAGAGGCCTACGAGTTGATCTTCCTCCCTCCACTCCACATACTGACCCCGAATTTCTCATCAAGTGGAACAAGATTTTAGGCATTTGCTCTGCCTCTTTAATGAAATTATTAGTCGAAACAGACAATAATACACTATCAGTTGTAAATGCAGAACTAGCAGAACAACGTAATGATGCTGAGAAATGGCGAGGGAATTCAGAGTTTATCAACCTAGAGAATAAACTGGAAGACACGATAGGTAGATTCACACGAGAGTTAAAAGAAAGAAAGCAGCGGAAATATATCCGTGACTCCAAGGACTTTAAGGAAGGTAAAATATATAAACAAAAGAAGGAGAACAAAAAAGTTCGCTTCCACCACCCAGAGTCCTCGACCGATTGGGATACTTCCAATGAGGAGAGTGACGGTGGGGGAAGAGGAGATCAGGGACCAGTTGACACTTCAAGGGTAGGTTTTTTAGACCAGGACCCCCGCTACCCACCACCCCTAGACCAAGTAAGACCCGAAGAGGCCAGATGGGGTGGGCTGCGAGACAGAGACACCTGGGGCTACAGGGGGGGATCAAAGCGACGATCACGTCGACGCCGACAGTGAATGTCACCGATGATTTTAGTCAGGTGGTAAATTTGTCTGATGTAGCCTTGAGCGAGGGCCAGATGACAGTCCTGCAAAAGGGACTGTCATTCTCTCCCACTGAGGATTTCTCCAGGTTTCACTGGATTAAAGATACATACTTTTTTGGCCACAAACTATTACTACACAAGTTCTTCAAGAGAAGGGCCCAGAACCAACTTAGGGCAGCAGGTCAGGAAGACTTTGATGATCAATACCTAGAGGCCATTAACACCTTAGCAACATTGGAAGAGGAATCCCTCAGGTCGTTGGGCGAAGGCCCATTCACGACTCTGAAACCCAAATCAAGATTTACACCGGCACTTGAGACATGTCACAACGTTGCTACCTTTATCGGCTTAGTCACTGCCGATATTGAACATCTCAAACCTAGACCCTCCCCTACCAATCTGAATAACTTGGAGAGACAATCTCTGTCAGAGTTAAAGCAAAATCCGAAGATCACGATTAAACCCTCAGATAAAGGGGGCAACATTGTGGTAGTCAACACCACTGACTATGACAAAGAGAACTTGCGCCTGTTATCTGACCGCGACTGTTATGCTATTTTGAGAACAGATCCTACCAACATCTATTTACGTGACCTGAAACTCATCTTAGACTCAGGCGTTTACACTAAGGCCCTCTCTAAACAAGAGAGTTTGGCACTCCTCAACAAGAATCCGAGGATGGCCACATTTGACTCTCTCCCCAAAGTGCATAAGAGTCTAATAGCACCACCAGGACGCCCCATTGTTTCAGGAATTTCTAACCTAACTGAACAATGTAGTGTCTATGTCGATAAGGTGCTTCGACCCTTTGTGGTTACACTACCTTCATATTTGAGGGACACCAAGGACGCCCTCAATAAACTCAGGGAAGTAGCTATCGAGGAGGACACGTTACTCGTCAGCCTGGATGTGGAGTCATTGTATACTTCTATAATACATGAGAGAGGCATCCAGGCTGTAGAATACTATCTTAACAAAAGGTCTTGCGAATTTAGTAACCATAACATACTGGTACTAGACCTTTTGAGATTTATCTTAACGCATAACGTGTTCATCTTCGATGGTAAACTTTACCACCAACTCCGTGGCACAGCAATGGGAACCACCTGCGCCCCCACCTATGCCAATCTCTACTTGGGCTGGTGGGAGGCGGAGGTGGTATTCCAGGAGCGTTTTCGTCAGTATACCTCACACATTCTCTTGTGGATAAGGTATATTGACGACATCTTTGTCCTATGGCAGGGCACTAAGACGCATCTTGACACGTTCATTGGTGAGTTGAACACCAACCCCCTCAACCTCAGATTAACCACGGAGGTAGATCGGGTGAACATCACGTTCCTTGATCTCCTGATCTCTAAGACCACACATGGGACCTTAGCCACGTCTCTTCACCGGAAGTCCACGGCCACGAACAGCCTCCTCAGAGCTGATAGCCACCACCCTAAACATTTGTTAAGGGGTATACCTACTGGCCAGTTCTTACGCCTGAGGAGGAACTGTTCATCTAACGAGGACTTCGAGACACAGGCTATAGCCATGAAATTAAGATTCCAGGAAAGGGGATATAGCAATAGGGCAATCAGGAGAGCTTATCAAAGAGCTAGGCTTACAGATAGGAAGACCCTGTTAGATGAGAAGGTGGAATCACCCACTGACAAACAAGTAATACGTTTTATTGGTACGTTTAACAACCAATGGCCAGAAATTACCAACATTATGAACACACACTGGCACGTATTACGCGAAGATGTGGATTTGAGAGAGGTCCTCCAGGATAGGGCAACATTGGTAAGCAGAAGAGCCACAAGCCTCCGGGATCTGCTGGTACACAGCCACTATCAAAGACCATCTATAGGCACGTGGTTGGCCAACAGATCCGTGGGCTTCTTCAAATGTCACAAATGTACCGCAAGCTCCTTCTGCACTCCCACCAAGACCTTTCATAACTGGAACAATACACACAGTTTTAATATCCGTCAGTTTATTAACTGTAGAACCATGGGCGTGGTGTATCAGATTGTCTGTGTCTGTAACAAAAAGTATATCGGTAAGACTAAACGACAGCTAAGGCACAGAATTCTTGAGCACATAGGGGATATTCGCAACCACCGTGATACTCCTGTAGCGAACCACGTCCATAACCAACATCAGGGACTATCTACAGCTATCAAATTTGTAGGGATTGAGGCTGTGTTCAATCACAGTAGAGGAGGAAACTGGGACAACGAGATTCTGAGGCGTGAATCTCGGTGGATCTACACCCTGGGTACCCTGGCCCCTAAGGGACTGAATGAGGAATTTCTTTTTTCCCCATTTATCTGAAATTCCCAGTATTCCCATTCACATATATGTACAAGTCTCTCATCCGCACTAGAGACGTACGCTCTCCAGTCCCACTACAATCTATAGCGGGCAGCGTACTTATGCGTGCGGTCTGGCCCTACTTTCGCCCCCCTTTGATTCTATTTTATTTTCGTCCTTTTAGTTCTCACCTTCCCCTGGGTAACCTTGTCCTTAAATTCTAGTTACTCAACCGCAGGGTGTATTGGAACCTCTCATTCCCCTCTGCAGACAGAGATTTGGCCACCCATCTCTCTCACTCTCTTTCCCTACTTCCAACTCCCTCATTTCCCCCCCCCCACCCTCCCCTGCACAGAGTGCAGTACATTACACTATGGGGGATATAGAGGGATCTGAATCTACCCGCCATATGTATCTCAGGCACTATGGTAACGCTTTTATTATTTATTATTTATTTTCTGGTATCATCTCCTAAATCATTGCTGGTATACCAGCTGGATATACTATATCCGATTTGCTGCTGTTTTCATTTGAACCCATGCATCACTTACACACTTCACTCGATCAGTATGTGGTTAACATTGGCCTCTGCTGCGTACATCTAATTAGGGTAATGACTCCCAACACACACGCAGGCCACGTTAACACTGATATCAATCAGAAGGCTGCGAGACTGACATTGCGGCAGCTAGTCCAGCAGGCGACATAGGGGGACACTCCCCCGACAGTTGCTACGGCAACCAATAGCTATTTAATATGCACGTCTACAACGTGCCTGCACCTTTGAGAAAGCGCGATCACGCGCAAAACGTGCGTCAGGTGACCAGAACGTGGTGATGTCACCGCACCCAAGATGGCGTCTCCGCAGCTGTAGTGGCTGCCTTGAAACCGGGACACTTCTTTTTCGGCATCCTGCCTCTATCCCCCTTCACTCGGGGAACCAGTGAAGCGGCTATTACCACAGACAGCATCCTGGAGCTAAGTATACACATCCAATTAGCTTGCCAGATGATTATGTCTAGGGAACGGGGATTACACTGCAGTATATAATCTGCCTCCCTGTCCATCTAGCCACCACTGTAGCATTTAAGTACCTGTGCAGGATATAAGGATATATGGCATAGTCCCCAACAGCAAGGGGCAGGGTCTGGGGTATGATATATACTTACTCTGACAGCATTAGCTGCTCATGTACTGTGTATACTTTGATGTATGGCGACACAACACTATTAACTCTTTAGTGTGCTTGACACCCCATGCACTCACCAGGAATTAAGATTGATCCTGTTTGCCTTGTGTCTGTCATTGGTTTCAAGTAAGGAGACTATGTTAGTGATCTCTGCGCTTAACTATTAGCTAGGTATTGAGGCTATAACTGGATACGGTCTTTGAACCGTGCCTCAGGGCAACTGTTAAGCACATTTGGTGCTTGCCCTTTTGCAGAACTTTAACACCATCTAGCCACGTATTCAATTACTATTTGTATTTTCATACACTACTGTATGTGTGGCCATGTATTCACCTTATGTGATATATTTATTTTCAAGTATTTTTCTTTTCTGCTGACTTCACCCTGTTCTGGAGTTATTTTCTACCCACCCTCTAAGTGGTCTACTGACATCACACAGATTTACACTATCTGACCTGTCGGCTTTTAGTTAATCTCCCCTCCAGATCTAGCATCATTAGCCTGTATTTTCCCAGGTCTATTGATTTATTGTTAAAAGGATTTCATTAGACGTGATGGGCCTCCTAGTCTGGAGTTATACATAGGGGATTTTCAAAGCGAGTTAGCCCACATTAAGGTGGAGTATTGTTACTATCTTCCTATAACTGAGGAAGATTCTATTGGTTTGCTCACAGGGGCTGGTCCTGGACTGTTTATACCATGCCCCTCTATACAAACATGTTTTAATTTTCATATGTGATTAAGAGCCTACAGGTAATACAGCATATGGTAGTGGCCTGCGTTCTATAGGAAGCAGGGCTACATAAGTAAAACACCAAGGTTGGGCAGAGGGAGAGAACAGGGAAGGAAGAACAGGGGGAAGAAGGGGAGGGGGGAGGGAAGGGAAAGGTGGAAAAAGGAGGGGGAGGGGGAAAGGGAGAGGTGGGAAAAAAGGGATGGAAAGACAGATTTAAAGGGGACATACATAACATAAGTCAAACATGAATGAGTCGCATATAGTGAAAGCCCAGGATTAGGTCAAGCCAAACCAGAGAAAAACAACACAATGATCATATAGGGAACACTAAAAAAATTGAATTGCTCAAATGAAACACCCATTTCTGAAGTCCTCATTAAGGCCAAAAGGGGACATAGTTTTAAGGTCATGTATCATTTTAGACTCCAACTGCAGCAACAGTCTACTCCGGTCTCCAACTCGGGACGAGGTGACAGCTTGTAGGATGGTCATGCATCTAAGTGTTGACAAACTGTGTTTCTCCTGTTTAAAGTGTCTTGCCACAGGAAGAAGTTTGTAGTCCTCCCCTGTGTTCGAATCCATAAGCGCTTTCCTAATCGTAGACCTATAAACAGCCATGCGTTCTTTAAACATACGGCTAGTTTTGCCTATGTAATACAGCCCGCAAGGGCATCTGATGAAATACACAACGAATCTCGTCTCACAATTCATGTAAGTTTAAATGTGTATTAGTTTACCATTATGTGGATGGTGTAACGCCTGTATGCCCGCAGACCTGGCCAGTCCCCAGTACTGAGGTGGGTAAGGTTATAACATGCACCCACAGCAGTGAGGGCGTGCCCGGAGTGTGGTAATACATTGCCGGGCCTGTTGAGAAAGGGTTAACGTATACTTGCAACGTCCAGGATGCCAGAGTTCGGGTAGTTATGTCCGTGTGCAAGAGTTCAGGGATATTGGAGAGCAGCGTGGTGATGTCCGTAAGCCAGTGTTCAAGGATTGGAGAAAGCAGCATAGTAGAATCCGTAAGCAAGGTTCAAGGGCAGGAGAAAGCAGAGTAGTCCAATTCAAAGCAGAGTTAGTAGTAGGGAGGCCTACATTATATCAAACTTTTTTTGACAGGTACCACGCCCCCTTTTCCCCTAAGCCCTGCCCCCTTTTGGCCTTAAACCCGCCCTATGTCCCGCCCCTTCCGTATCCGGTCCCTCCCCTTCCGTATCCGTCCCCGCCCCCTGCGCAATTTTTTTTAGGTTGCCGCCCCCTGCGCAAAAAAACGCGGTTGACGCCCCCTACGCCAAAAAAACGCAGTTGACGCCCCCTAAGCCAAAAAACCGCGGTTGACATCCCCCTGACTCCATTTTTTATTATGATGTGTATTTTTTATTCTTTTTTGTGATTGGTGCGTACTGTTTACGTAGATTGGAGGGGGCGTATACATACGCGGGGCATGTCCGGGCATGTTTATAGGCGTTTGGGGCATGCCCGAACATTTTTTTTTTCATACTGGGGCATGTCTGGACATGTTTATTCTGAAATAACGCAGTGCGCATGTCAGAAAAGTTCAAAAGACGTTGAAAAGAGGGCGTAGCATTTTTTTAAATTCAGACAGAATACGGCTTTAAGAGGCTAAACCCTCAAGTGTCAGGGTGGCTGAGTGGTTTAAGGCATTGGACTTAAGATCCAATGGACGTATGTCCGCGTGGGTTCGAATCCCACCCCAGACATAATCTTTTTATATATTTTTTTATTTGTATAGAGTTTGTGTTAGACGTAACAGGGGATACATAAAAATAAAAAGCACAATTGTATGAGTCAAAAATTGCTTATTTTATTTTTAAAAGATACAACAGTTTTCAAGCAGGAAATAATTACGTCATATTTACAAGTAAAAAAGTAAATAAGGTATTAAACGGCAGTTAAGGCCTTAATAGACTAAATTCATCTAGAGTCGTTAAGTTAGTACGATACATAGTATAGGGGGACAGCAATACAATGTCTTATTTTACAGAGGGAAAAAAATTAAACATCTTATTTACAGTTTCAACCAGTCAGCCGACGGCATTAATAGACTACCCCTCCTCTTGTTTAGTAAATACCCCGGCGGTGATGTTAAGCCAGGGGCACTTAAAGAACTGTAACGCAAATCAGCGGTTCTTTTCTGAGGAGGTAAAAGGGTTGATGAAGGAGGGGGCGTTGTATCGGGGGCCCGTATTTTTAAGCGATCCAGGCTTTCTCTATTTGTCGCATTACCCACAACCGATGAGGGGATATTCAGTTCAGCCATCGCAGACAGAAAAGGGCTCCATCCCTGTGGTATTTTACGCTTTGTAACAGTGTGACTTTGTGTAACACCGCGTACCAAATCCAGTAAATTAGAGCCAGGTATAACCTGTTTTTTATAAATAAACTCCCCTTTGTCATTCCAGCTTGTAATATGTTTAGCCTGAAACATTTTACTGAGCAATAACTCTGCATTTTTCTTGAAGCGGACATTCACATTAGTAACAACCTCACGAATCAAATTGTCAGACGTATCTGATGAGGCAATATCCTGGAAGTGTAAAGGGTGAGAGGCTGTTTCATCAGTAGGCATTAAAAGGGTTATGCGGTTCTTCTCCCCTTCGCTCTGTTTAGCATGCACCAAGTATTTCTGCAGAACAGTAGTGTATCTTTTTATCTTTTCATCCTCTGATAAATTATTGCTATTTAAGATCGCATTAATGTCTGTATCTATGCGATGCATGGCAACTTCACGTATGTCACCCTCTCGCTGTGGGGGGCGCTGTAAACGATCCATATCTTGTTTGGGGACCAGGTACATTTTCTCAGCATATTCCATTAGCGGTTAGTGAGAAGGCCAGTCAGCAAAGGTATAGCAAAACCCAAAAGAGAGCCAATAAAGCCACCGGACTGCTTCACCAGGCGTTTCTTTTTTACAATTGTAAATTTTTTATCGCTCAGCTTTTTTATAATTTTACGCCACTTTTTAAGTATGCCAATTTGCCGCTTTGATAAAGGTATTTTACCTTTTAGAGCATTGAGGGCTATCTCGCATATGGCAGTGACTAAATCATTAGACGCTGAACACAGAATAACTTTTCTTTGCTTTGGTGAAGCCCTTATTAATGCTTTTAAAGTATGCCAATTGCGGCGTAGTCGGTTAGACATGTTTACAACAGCGTTGCGGCTACAAGTAATGAGAATTTATACAGATAATTATCTCTTTTTAGAACCGTTTTTTTTTTTTTAAAACATAAACTGTGGGGTTGTCAGGCGGAAAGATACCGGTTCTTAAGCGGTACTCATCAGGGGTCGTGGCTCTTAAATCTACTAACAAAAAACCATAGGGGGACCGTGTGGCATCTTCAAAAGCCTCTAAAAAGAAGTGTGATTTACCAGGATACATTTGACGAGCTAAGGTGTTAATTTGTAATTTATCCCTTGGATTTTTAAAAAGAACCATATATTTAGTGTTTAAATTTATGGTTCTGCTTTTTTTACCATGGCAAAAAACATTTTGTACGAGGTACATGATACTGAGGTTTCTGTGATGCATGTTTGGTGAATGCTTTTTCAATTTCAGAGCTCTCACTGGCTGCTTCCATCAAGTCATCAACGATTGTCAAATTCACTTTACCAGGGGGAAAAAGATCAGCGTCATTAAATGTAGTGGGTATACCCTCAATAAATCTAATGTGGGGCATAGGGCCTCATGCAGTAAGCGTTGATAAGGGAAATATGGCCATGTTATAGCCAAAATTGGGTTTGAGATTCAGTAAGCGCCGATAAGTGCTTCATATCGCCAGGTTTCGGAGCCGATAATTTGGTTATGGCCAGTCGCCTGCCGATAAGCCTGTTTTCGACACTGATCGCCACTTTTTTAAATCGGCTGGATTCAACAAAAAAAAACAGCTTATCGGGGCTGATCGGCACTACGAAATTGAGATGTTATGGCCGATTTCTCCCGCCAACTAAAGTTGGCAGTTTGGACGGGAGAACGATCGCTAAGGCTGCCGGAACGGCACTTAGAAAAAAAAAATCTTCTGTACATCAATGGAAGTCAATGGAGCGGGGACGTATAACAGTATAGTACTGTTTACGTTTCATTGCTCACAATACAAGGGGGATTTGCATTACAGTGTGGGGGCATTCCCTGCATTGTGTCACAGCTGATGTGTCTTATTTGCATAACATTCGACTTTTACATGTTTTCAGCATTTGCAGGTCACATTACTCATCATGTGATGATGTGGCAAGGGAAAATACTATACTACACTCTTAAAGGAGAACCTCACATCATATCACACATTTTACTCAACTCAGCGACAATTATTTACATGATGTTACACATGTCACACATACACAGTATATTCATCTTCCTTTACATTACACAATGCTTGTAATGTGACACGCATCTTTAAACGTTCATGTACATCTGTCTTCTCATGTTTACATATACTTTTGGGTCCTCCCTATTTTCATGACGTCACTTATTGGACGCTCAATCACATTGCATGTTTACATTGTAACCGTTGCATTACAAGCACTTCAACCTAACTTATACACACATGTACAGTAATTCATCATTGGGACACCTTGTAAACTCATTCTATACCAACTATCCTCCTTACACAAATGCATGCATATGCACACGACTATTCATTGTTGCCAACATGTCACAATAACATGGATAATTACACATGTTACACAAAACTTTTCCCACGTCAATCTCAGCCTTTTTGTCTCATTACATGACTGACTCTTGCGTTCACAAGTGTTACATGCATTGCACATGCAACTATTTATTTGCAAGCAATCTTTGTACAAAGCTTCACGTCACATCATTGCCAAATATCATCATTCCCTGCAGAATACACACAACAAATACTTAGAACAACAAGTGCACACAGCTTGCCACAGAAGTACTTTATTATGTTAACGTAACACCTTGCATTTTACTATGTCACCTGACATCATCACATACCTATTTAAAGGACGCACATTACCTGCTCATTCACAGCTACTCATTTCAAAATGTTGCGAATGTTTAGGAGACGCAGGAACATTCTTTTCTATGACATGCTTGCTGATCAAGAGAATGATATAGGGCAAGGTAGGGACACACCGAGGGACAGTGACAGTGACGCGGATACGACAGGGACAGGGAGAGGGACAGGCCGAGGGACAGGTAGAGGGACAGGAGATCAGAGGAGAAGACAGAGGAGACAACTTGTGCCTCGTCCGCGTGTGTACAGGGAGAGAACCCTGTTAGATGGGATGAGTGAGGAGGAGATTGTAAGTCGCTATCGTTTGAGTTCAGCAGCAATCTTAGCTCTTTATGAGGAGATAAGGGGGGATTTAGATTTTTTCACAGCCAGAGGTCGTGCAGTCCCTGGGCTTGTTAAAATGCTGTGCTCATTACATTATCTTGCTTCCGCGTCATACCAGACAACTGTGGGCATAGTGGGCGGGGTCTCGCAATCTACATTCTCGCGGGCCTTGACCCAGTTTCTCTATGCACTCAATAGACGCGCTAGGAATTATATTCATTTTCCTACAGAGGCAACAGAGTGGCTGGAAGTCAGGACTGGCTTTTATAATATAGCAGGGATACCATCTGTGCTGGGTGCAATCGATTGCACACATGTTGCTTTGATTGCACCTAGTCAGAGTGAGCATGTGTACCGCAATCGGAAGCACTACCATTCACTCAATGTACAGGTGGTATGTGATGCCACGATGAGGATAATGCATGTGGTACCCAAGTTCCCTGGTTCCAGTCACGATTCCTCTATCCTGAGGAACTCTTCAGTCTTCCATGCGTTCGAAGAGGGACATTTTGAACCTGGTTGGCTGCTGGGTGAGTACATATTTACATGTTCTAACACAAAACACATGTTGATTTAGGAATGTTGGCATTGTACAATTTGATCACTAATGTCAGCTTATGTGTGCTCCATTCATTATAGGTGACTCAGGATACGGAATTAGGCCGTGGCTCTTGACTCCGGTGCTAAACCCTCAAACTGAAGCAGAGGACAGGTACAATGCAGCCCATATATCTACAAGATCTGTTATAGAGAGGACATTTGGCCTACTCAAGACCAGGTTTAGGTGTCTGGACAGAACTGGTGGGGCTCTTCTATACAAGCCTCAAAAAGTGTCTGATATTATCCTTGCCTGTTGCATTTTGCACAATGTTGCACTCAGGCACAATGTACAGTCAGACCTAGCTGAGGCTTTGGTAGACGAGCATCCCACCCATGTAGCTGCTGAAAATGAACAAACAGCCAGTGGTGGCCAGACACGACAGAATCTCATCAATTCATTTTTTTCTTGTAAGTACAAACTCATATGTTCCTAGTACTACTTTTATAGTTTAATTATGTTATATTAACAATAATGTTTCTTTATATAACCTTCTGTTAGGACACAGATGAATATGGGTTGCACACCTTTCTTTTCTCTGCTGTGTGCACAAAGGGATGTGGCACCGGTATGTTATTGTTGCACAGGTTATATAATCCCTCTTCAATTGTACTTTAGTTGTGTGTATGTGAATACAACTTGGGTAACAAAGCAATAATATTTTAGCATTGTGTTATTCCTTATGCTAAGACAAAACACATATTATGCCCATAATCATTCATGCTTCTAGTATGCTTACATACAATGTTATTGGTGCAGTGTAACATGTACATCCATATGATGTGTACACCAGGCTGATTTACATTTTGAATGTCATGAAATATACATGGTGTTGTACATTTAACACCAAATACACACTTTGCTGTGTTGTTTACGGTACTGAAGATGGCATGTCAATGTTTGCAATTTATATATTGTTCCTTTGCATTATAGGTATATCTCCAGTATGACTGATCATGGTATGTATATTTGCTGACATCTCTCATAAGATGTGGCTACCTCAATCTTCCTATAATTATTGGAACTAAAAACCCAACATATTGGTTTAAACACAAATGTTACATATATGTACTTTCTGTATCATGTATATGCATTTAGCTACTCTTGAGCTTTCATGTGCATTGTATTACAAAATGATTACTCACATTTCATCACATTTTATGTATGTTTCCTTATAATTTCCATTAATGTAATATAGAGGTGTTTGGAGAAAAGGGGATAACTGTACTTATTTGTTTACTTACGGGAGCACATTCATCACTAGCATAGACACACTTTTTAAGACAACTGTTTGTGTCTCTATCAATTGGTGTAGGATCCATGTATAACACCGACAAATGATAACACCAGCTTTATTATGGTAGCTTATATCATCATATTGACTATACTATGTATTTCTAAACGATTAATAAACACAGTAAACTATAGTTAGTTAGGTTAATGAAATATACACAGAAACGTACTTCATAACATGATGGTGATGTCATATTCAGAACATCATGCATTGGAGGGGACCATAACATCTGGCCAGTAACATTATTTGCTACAGTCCCAAACCATTTTATCTACATACCCATGTAACAAGAGATTTTAAAAATAAATGGCTACTTGGTTGTAAGTGTCCTTTACATTGGGAGAAGGAGTGGCTCAGTGAGTAAAGACACACACTGGCACTGATAGTTTGAAGCAGGGGAGTCTGGTTCAATTCCCGGTGTGGGCTCCTTGTGACCTTGGCCAAGTCACTTTATCTCCCTGTGCCTCATGCGGCAAAAAAACATTTGTACGTTCCACGGGCCAGGGACCTCAGGCTGAAACATGTGTCTGTAAATCGCTGCGTACAACTAGCAGCCCTATACATGAACATGCTCATATTATTATTATTATTGTTACATAGTTTCGACAGTCATACGTTCCATTACATATTAGAATACACAAATGTGTTAGCAGAGTGGGAATGGTTGTTATATATAAAACACACCATGTCATAAAATGTTAGTAGTCATTAAAGAACACTCAATAAAAATTCATGAGGCACTCTTTTGCAACATCATTATGTTAATTAAGTGCTTATGCAATATAGGCATAAGGGTATCACATTTTTAATTGTTTGTTAATAAGCGCTGCAAGCAATATAAAATTAGTTCCATATGTAGTATAGTAGTCGGTGGCTCCTCCTCACAATCATCTCATATAAAGGTAGACTCTTCTGAAATCATACATTGATCCGATTGTATCTTCCCCGACATCTCTGAAATACAGCAAACACATGATGGTCAAAGATGGCACCTTACTAGATATGCATCCGTGACAACGCGTTACGCAGCTCTATATGATTGTGTAGATACACACGTCAGTCACTTATATGTTAGAAGTAAAACTGTTCATCAGTATGTAATGTTTCTTTAAATTTGTAGCAGGCATAACTATGTATAAGAAGTGAACGTTGCCTGTATACTGAAAGATGTGCGCGCACATCTTTGTGTGCGCACGCACTTCACGCTTGGCTCCACTAACTGTTAGCGCATGCGCAAAACAAAGCGTACGTTGTGCGTTCAATACATGTTGAAAATACCAGTAAACATAACATCTTTATTTCAAATACAATGAAGACGAAACTACATTCGTTCTAAACGAGTACATCTGTATTCTTTTTAAACAGACGTGTTTGAACAGAAAGCACGGCCGATAACACAATGCGCAAATGCAATACGTGTGACGTCATGTTAAGCCAGCGTGAAACGCACGCTAACACTCCTCCCACTCAATTAACATTCGGCTAACGCCCAGGGTACGCCTACAAACACTGAGCCGCACGCATCACACACTGCAGTTACCGTTACTATAACAAAACATGACAGCCAATAGGCTTTGAGGCGCGCACGTCGCTTGGGGGCGGGACTTACATCACTAATCCTTTTTAAGGACGCCTTGGCCCATGACAAGGGTCCCACGTCATACGTGGTGGACCCGGTTTTCAATGTTGTAGATGTTGCATGATAACAAAACAGGTATGTGTTAGAGTAATGGTAAAATGTTGCTAATATGTTTAAAGGGATAGGAAAGTACGTATATTTATTCCGTCAGCAATGTGTACTACTCTTTCAGGTCCTACTATATTGTATTAGGAAACAATTTGTTTGTGATCGCTACATGTTATGCAGTCTGCAATGTTACGCTGTATCCACGCATTGAAAGTGAAAATGGTGGTTACAAAAAAAAAAAAAATTTAAACGCAGTCAACGCATAACGATTGTTATATTTACCATTCTTCTAGAATTAACTCTTCGCCTGGCTGCAACTGGTCGCTCCAGAAATGCAAGGCATTTTCATCCACGCTTAACCCAACCGCTGAATCCAGTATGGCACATATCTCCTCCAGGATGCGCTCATAGGAATCGCCACTGCTTTCTTCAAATAATTGGTCGGGAGGTAGGTTCATTTCTTCCGGTTCCCATTCCAATGCATTTTCAGCTGAAAGGCTTGGTACATAATCATAGTACTTTTGTTCTTGTACAATGTGGGTTTCAGGAATGGAGGCTGCAGATATTGCAGCACGTATCGATTCAAACGGATCAGTAGTAGCGGATACATTGCTATTGCCATTAGGAATAAATATGCCTTTCACGACAATATAAGTGCCGTCTTTCAGGAGAAATTGTTTTTCCGGGGCAATCTTCCAGAAACCATAGGTGTGTTGTAGCTTATCCTGGTCACGTTCAAAAAAGTCATTACTTGATAAAGTGAATCTTATTGAGGAATTAAAATTCCGTGCATGCTTACGGTCTTGGTAATAAGGATATTTTGCTCGAATGAAATCATCGATTTGGCGTGTGCTTGCTTTCTGTCCGCGACTGTTCAAGATGGCTTCACAGATCATGTACTTATACCCTAAAAGGGGATTAATATTGTTAACGAATTCATCAGCCATGTCTGAGTAGCACAAAAGCTGTGTGCAGGTCTGTGTTATTTGCTCATCAAAATGAATGTGCTGAATGGCTAACAAACTCCTGTTTTTCCTTGTCAAGGTCAACAAAACTAACTACTTTGACTCCTTATTTCAAACGCCAATTGGATTTGTTTGTCTAATTGGGTTAACAGTTGTGGTTCGTGATATGGGACTGTGGGAGAAACATTTCTCCTTCTTTTATCTCGTTTGTGAAAAACATCCCTAGACTTTGAATGCGTTCACATAGTGTTTTTTTGAAAACTAACAAAGACCAGTGTGTGAAAATATTTCTTAGCCAGGCATATCAGTAAAAACACACCTGCAAAAAGAAATGTTTTTTCCCCGCTTACATTTCTGTGTGTATGTGAAAGTCTGGTTAACTCCCTGTCTGCATGAGTTTAAATACGTGTGTATATATATATATATATATATATATAAATATATCTCTTATAAAAATATATATATATTTATATATTATATTTTATTTTTTTTTATATTGCAGGAGTACACACAACATTGATGGCATTAAGTATACCTTGTATGAAACCTATTTAAATGGTGAGAAACATGATTGAATTAAGTAATAAACATTTGTTTAAGCACAATACTGTTAGAGTCTCATACTTAGGATATTTCTCAAACATTAGGCCTGTATTATTAAAATAGTGTTTTCACAAGGAAGCATGAAGTGTATTAGTTTGTGTATACCAGTTTATATAGTACTATATATATATATATATATATATATATATATATATATATATATATATTATATATATATATATATACACACTCACACACTCACACTCACACTCACTCAGTGTGTGTGTGTGTGTGTGTGTATATATATATATATATATATATATATATATATATACACACTCACACACTCACACTCACACTCACTCAGTGTGTGTGTGTGTGTGTGTGTGTATATATATTATTATACATTCTGAGATGTTATAGAAACGAACACACAACTGATTAAAGGACAAAATTACAATGGCCAAGCAAGGCAAAGGTAAGTAATAATTTACACATAATCCTGCTGTACACGTACAAGAAAGATGTTTGCACTTACTTAGGTGTTTTAATAATTGCATGTGACTAATATGCATATGCAATTCTTACATCAATTAACACACCCAAATGCAATGTTTTGCTGCAAAGTCAATGGCAGCTTCTCTAAACTTAGCAACTGGCTCCTGGTGGACCATTACTGAACAGACGATTACAACATAAATATTTATAACACAATTAATTATGAGTGTTAACATTTCCAAAACTTCACGTGTACAAGAACATAGTTGAAAGTTTGGAAACAACACAGTCTTCAGCATACATACAATAGTAATTAGATAATCTGAAGTCAACAAAACAAGGCCAAAGACATATTTTCTGAATTATAACATTTATTTTTTTTGTTCCTTTTGCGAGCGAGTAACAGGCCTGCTTGTTGTCTCTTGAATTTTCCTTTTTCTTTTGCCACCAACTTTAGGCACAACAGAGCCACTTTGAGTGGCCTCTGGCACTTCACGGGCAGGGCTTGTGGCCAGTGACTGTTCACCTACGGGGCTTGTGGCCAGTGACTCACCTACAGGGCTTGTGGCCAGTGACTGTTCACCTACGGGGCTTGTGGCCAGTGACTCACCTACAGGGCTTGTGGCCAGTGACTCACCTACAGGGCTTTTGGGCAGTGATTCACCTACAGGGCTTTTGGGCAGCGATTCACCTACAGGGCTTTTGGGCAGCGATTCACCTACAGGGCTTTTGGGCAGCGACTCACCTACAGGGCTTTTGGGCAGCGATTCACCTACAGGGCTTTTGGGCAGCGACTCACCTACAGGGCTTTTGGGTAGTGACTGTTCACGGACAGGGCTTGTGCCCAGTGACACATGTGAGCAAGTTGGTAGACACTGCACAAGTGATGGTTGGTCTGTTTCATGTGTGTCTTGTTATGTTTTTGTCGCCTCCTTTGTAGGTGTCTGCTGCTGAATTTGTACAGATGGCAGCGGTAGGATGTCATCAGGAACCTGCACAGCAATGTCTGCTACTTGACCGGTAACATTTGGGCCTGGTGAATGAATATCAGATGAATGTGGTGAAAACTGACCTGCATGAACAGATCCTGGCTGGGAGGTGTTGAATTGTGGTACATTAGTCATTCTCCAGTAATTAGCTTGTGTTTGCTGAACAACTAATGCTTCGAATGAGGTGTTGATTTTTTGCAACTGTTTAGGCACTTCAATGAAGACTCTGTGGAGATGTGCCAATTGTGATACTGTTTCTTCCTGCAGTCCAATCATCCTTTCCAGCACTGTCATCATGTCTGAATGGCGACGATTTTCTGCGTCCACTATTTTTCCCTCTGAAGCTACAATTGCATCGTATGTGGAAGTTGATGGACGATTTGGCGGTACAACAGTTTCTATTGGCACCTCTTCATGGTCACATGATTGTATTTCAGTCTCTTCTGTGGCGTCATCCTCATCATACTCATCATCCTCATCACCATGATGTTCTAAAAAGAAATGTACACATTATTAAATGGCATGTTAATGTATGCTGTGTTACTATGTAATTGTACTGTGTCCTAAGTAACACCTAACATGTTAGCATACGTTTTATAACCTCATTAAAAACTACCTTGACTTACGAATAATGTTTGGACTCAGTATGAAATATGAATGAATGAAAAGTTGCTCTAAACTCAGAAGTCCTACATGATAATTAACATCACTAACACAATACATGTTGCCTTACACTTAATTTTCACTGACACTAAGTAATCCTATTTAAAGAAGATGTGCAAAACAAATAATGCACATGACAACATAACATATAGAAGAGCACATATTATATGGCCAGCAAATGATACACTCACCTTCTAGTAGTGTTGAGCTGGCTGACCCAGGTGAAGACACTTGTTCCATCTCAGGTGACACATGTCCTCCAGGGGCAACTATATATAACAATAACATAAGTTTTACATTTACATGTGTAAATATTGAACAAACACTTATTGTATGTTCTGTATTTATGATTAACTAACAACATCAGTTCCTTAACCGAAAATGTGTGTGAAAGTGAACATAAATAGTTGTAATAACACTGTACATGCCTGTGTACTTAGAATTTTTGAGTTCCCTAACATACAACATACTATGTTTCTGCAGTAATGCGTGAGGATAAATAGATTAAATGAGTACATAAAAATCATATGTTGTGTAGTGATATCAGTATCATAATGTACATAACTATCATGAGATGACCATTCACAATGGTTATCATGAAGGTGGTCATATTGCAAAAAGTGTTGTTTTTGGTAGAGGATATGTGTGGTACATTAATCGAAGATGTGGCACACCTGAATGTGGCTGTGACTCAACAAGACAACACATGCAGTGTGTGATAATGTGTCTTTCATAGTAGTTCAACTATAGATATGAGTGAACTAATGTGTGACGTACGCTTTGATAAGTAATGAGTTGTTGGGGCATTTAGTAGCTAGAGTTAAGCTTTCAAATGAGTGTGATTAACTTCAGTTGTGCTATTCAGGTTGTAAGAAAGGTATTCCCTTCCCCAAAAAGCCTAATCAGCCACACCTTTCAATGACTTGAAACAGGTGCAAATGGTGTGAACTAAGTTGACCGTGAAATGAGGCTGTAATTAGTGTGTGTGCTGAACCCCACCCCCTCTGTTGAAGTGTATGCTGTGATGAGATATTAATTGCAGCTGCTTTAACACAATGGTAGATGAGCTAAGTAGTCATCTGCAGTGTTTAAGTTATGAAAACAATGACATAACATATGATACGTGTGCCTCATTATGCTGTCTGTATATGACATAAAGCAAAAATGGACCTTTTCATAAGCAACTATAGATGTGTTAGTGCCAGTGATGTTTGTAGGCCGTTACATGCAATTTCTTTGATGCATGCTTAAAATAGGCAGTAATGTCATGTTTGTCGGAGTAAAATCAATAAAATACACAATAATATGATACATATTTCTGTTCTGTACCTGTAGCTACTAATAATTTCTCATGAACATGTGTTACACATGTGTACTACCCTGTTGTTCCCCATCTTCGCCCACCATCAATTGCTTCCACTGCAGCTATGCATTTTGGGAATTCACATGTAAATGAGCACGCAATGGCACGTGCTATATTAGTTACTGCTTTTAGTAGGACTACTACATATATGTCTATTTTGAGATATATATATACAGAATCAGACATATACATATATAGATGCAGGTATGCTTATATTGTGAAGACAGTATAAAAAGCAGTGTAACTATGCAAAATAACTGTAAGCAACGACACGCCTAGTACAGTAATATTTATCACCTGCTGGAAATTGTGACGGATAAATTCCAATGTCACGGTCACCAGCCAAGCCTTCCACGACGACGGTAAGTAATTTTGGCCGAAGCAGCTCCTCCAATGGAGTCAATATGAGACGTTGTGGTGTGGGCCCACCTCCAGTGCCAGTAGCATGCACGCGTTGGTCTTGTATTTTCTTTTTCAATTTGGACCTAATATCATCAAATCTTTTCCGACAATGATACTTGTCCCTGACACTATTCCCACAGGCATTGACACCAATGACTATTGTGTCCCACATTTCTTTTTTGCTTGCTGCACTTGTCCGCCCTTGAAAAACATATAAAAGATATGAGGTAAATTAATAATAATATAAGCACCAGTTTCCTACACTGCTAGCTGTTCCAAGAGATAGCAAACATGCTGTTTTATGTGTAATATGTGCAGCACATGAGCATTCACTACTAAACCTATACATGTAAGCAAGGTTGCATTCATATTGTATGCAGTTCTGGCAAATTGACCGCCTGTGTTTATTTGTCCTTGTAAGGCATGATAAAAAGCTGTGTTTCCACACTAATGAACATAGAAAGATATTGTGTACCCATATTTGCATATGAACAAAACTCAGATGACCTAGGATCACATGTATTTGAATAATAAATGTAAAGTTACACTTACCTACTAAATGTCCATAGAGACTGTCATAGTGCTCCAGAATGCCAGTGACAAGAGCCCTATTTTCCTGGTCATTGAAGCGAGGATTACGTGGCTTCTCCACACGTTTTTTCCGAGCAGGTTTAGGGTCAGAGCTTGGCTGGTGCTGACTGGACTCTCCTTCTTCCAATGGAAGAGCCTCCAAAAGCTGGCCACCAGCAAGCACGCCACCACCAGACACCCCATCAGCAACTGCGCCACCAGCAGCACTCCCAGCACCAGCACTCCCATTCCTAGCACCAGCACTCACACTCCTAGCACCAGCACTCACACTCCTAGCACCAGCACTCACACTCCTAGCACCAGCACTCCCACTCCCAGCACCAGCACTCCCACTCCCAGCAACAGCACTCCCACTCCCAGCAACAGCACTCCCACTCCCAGCAACAGCACTCCCACTCCCAGCAACAGCACTCCCACTCCCAGCAACAGCACTCCCACTCCCAGCAACAGCACTCCCACTCCCAGCAACAGCACTCCCACTCCCAGCAACAGCACTCCCACTCCCAGCAACACCACTCGGTGCACCAGCAACATCACTCCCCTGAACAGTACGTTCACTCCGACGCGTACTCCCACGAGTAGCACTCCCACTCCCACCAGCATCACTCTTCCCACGCTTTGCGGGCATACTTCCAGCACTCACAAAAAACAGACAAGAAATGTACAGGCAATCACACGACCCACTTCCACATATAAAACAAGACAAAGATGTAAACAAAACAACAAAGGACAAAGCTCACCCAATACACAACAAGTCTCTCAGTCAATATGCAAATCTTCAATCGTCCAGCTCTGTGCGTCTCTCTCTCTCTCTCACTCCCAACAACACAGAGAATGATTAGCAGTACACGTTGCCTTTAAATATGGCGCGCAATCAAAAACATGCTTGTTTCGCCTGATTCAGCAAGATTTGTGATTGTGCAACCTAACAGCACCCCGCCACGCACGCCGATACACCTGTGTGTGATCGGCTCATCATCGTGAGAGTGGGCGGATTTGTTTTCTGGTTGATTTTGAATGTATTCGGCACTTACTGCATACGGAGAGGGAAAACCGCCAATAACATGACTAATCGATAAGCTTGCCGATTTCACATAATCGTCGCTTACTGCATGAGGCCCATAGTGCTTAACAGTTCATCATAAAGATTTTGCCAGCAAGCATAAAACCATACGATATTATCAGGCCGGTGCGACAAGTGAGTGCTAGAATGTTGCAAAATCTGTTTAACAAAATAGCTTTTCCCTGAATTTGACGGCCCGGCTAAAATACACGAGAAAGGATGTTGAAGTCTGATATCCATTACAGATTTATAATTAGTAACCAAAGGGTAGGGTTGTGAAGTCGTTGGTCAGCTGTCGTTTCGTGTACACACACTTTTGTGTTTTCTGTAGAGGACGAGTCTCAATCTGCCAGTAACGTTTATTTCGGACAATCCCAGCCTGTTGTACCACAATCTTTTTCTGATCTTCAGGATCAGAGTGTAAGGGGTAGTCCAGGACAATATCTTTTAAAGTGTCAAAGTTAATCAATTCAGCGTTTGCAGCGTTCAGTGTTATACCTTTAACTTTTAGACACGTTTTACCAGTGGAAAGCTTGTAACCGTAAGTCTTGGGGCCGGCGGAAACAAATTCTGTAATGTATGTACCAGTCGGTAGTTCACTAGTCAGCTCCCCTAAGTAGTCACCCAGAGGCGGATTCCAGTCACCTGTTTTGCTAACAAAAATAACAGAGTCAGTGTTATGGTAGAGACACCGCTCTTGTAGCTTGTCCAAAACATTGTACAGTTCAAGACGGGCATAGGCCGTCGTAAAACAGGCAATAAAAATATTGACATTACGACCTACAGTGTATCCCTCCTTTGTATACTTCCAGCTAACCATGGCCGTGTCATCATCTAGGAAGTCTAAAGATGACACATCGTATTGCGTTGAAAAGGCGTAACCAAAAAGTTCATCAGGGCTTGTTACAATACTTGTATTTTGTAAATTAGTCTTTTGACCGAATTTACCCCACAAAGAATTTAAAAACAGTTTAGAAATTTGTCTTTTTGCCGGGTTAATGTCTATTTTATCAGCGCGTAAACGTATACCCTCTTTTGAAAAATACTCGCTGATGTATTTTTGTTTTTTGGCCTCGTCTGTACACCAGCTGGGGTATCCAGATGCCTCCTGTTTGTCCCTGAGGTGCACCTTAATGTATTTAGCAAACAATTTGTCTGTATAACATTCAAAGTGCCAAATTTCAAAAATTTTACACAGCCGGTACCCTTTCTTCAACGCTGCCTGAATTTCAACGGTACACCACGTACCGGTCAATGAGCGCTCCTCATCCGTATGACAGCAAGGCGTCGTCTGGTTGGTGACGGCGCATGTGCTGCATAGTGGAAACATGAGCTTGCCATTCATTTTAACAGGAAGGATGGGGAAAAATAAGTCTCTAGGCGGATAGACTTTTACTTTAGCAATCCCAAAGTACTTGTCAAAAGAGAGAAAATTCTCATAGATGATCTCAGGGTGACCGGTGGGATACATTTTGGTTTTGTTGATAAAAGGATACAAGCTGGTAAAATCATAGTAATGTATACTCTCACCGGGCGCCGCTTTGTGGTACAGCTTAATAGCATTTGTGCGGCCGCCGTAAAGTGCATCACGGGGATTCATGGGTTGTGGAAAATCACTTTTAAGTAGAAACGCCTTTAGATCCGTATCGGTCTCTAACATGTGTTTCCACTCGTGCTCCCACAGCTCACGCACCGCATAGCCACATTTGGTTTTTAGAAAATGTGTTTTGATGGCTGTTTTATGGTACAATTGACCATATGTAAGAGATGTAACAGTGTTTGTATCTTTTTCATTGTAACACATGGCACAGCCATGGTAAAAACAGCCGTTGAATTCAAAGGCTGTTTGAACCCCATTAATCACCGCATAACCATCCAGAAAATAGTTACCCACCTTCTTTTCACCTCCCCTTAAAGCGTGTTGTATAACTATATTCTTCTTGTAAGACACATACAGTAGCCACTGTGTGGCGGGCGTAGAGAAGCGTTTTTTTGTGATGTTGTAATTGTCAGGGGGTACAATGGCGAAGTGTCCACCGCGTTCCTGATCGGGTGACAAATCAAACGCAAACAGCGTGTACCCCTCAACATACTCTTCACGATTAATGAGAAATCCAGCGTCTGCATTTTGTTTACCGGCAATTTGTACCAGTGCCATGTATTCTTTAATAGAATTAGCATTCTCAAAGTCTGGTTGAAACGGTTTTGTCGGTATTTGTTCGCCGTCTAAATACAGCGCTGCAAAATTCACATGGTTGTGCTTGAAACAAAGGGGGTTTTTATCGTAAGCACCAGAAAAAGCGTCATTATCAACGAATCCTATAATGACCAGTTTGGGTATCTGCCCCAAAAACAGGTTTTCTAGATTGCATACGCGGCTTCTGACCGCGATGCTATAAATTTTCATCCCCACACGGTCGATAGTGTATTTTGCGTTGCCGCTTAAAAGCCCCTGCGCATGACCTATGCGCACTGCCGGCGCAATTTGTACCCTTTTGACAAACAGCGATGCGTTTAGAATTTGAATCTTAAACGGCTCAGCCTCAGCAGACATTAAACAAAATGTATCTTTATTTCTAGTGAGTTTAATTTTTAAGTCCAGACCGTTCAGTATAAGCTTCTCTTGAAAAACTATATCGCTATGTAGATGTCCTAGTAATTCAACGGCTTTACCACGCTCTGTCATTTGGGAACGCTTTGTAAAACCCTGGTTATCACCCCCCACTGTGCGGGTTTGGTGTTGCCCTGCTGTATCCTTGTAAAATAAGCCGGTGGTAAACTGCGTGGATAATGCATCAGCGCTATAGTTCAGAATTGTTTCAATATACGCCCGATATGCGTACAGATTATAGGATTGCGATATGAGTCTGTCCCCCAAAGTTACATCTAACTGATTGAAAAGCGTTGCTATCGGATAATTGATTAGACTCACGCGTGCTCCATCAGCAATCGGTGTATTGTCCTGTTTGACGATCTTACACGTAATGTAAATCAAAGTATTATTGAGGTCGAAATAATGTTCCCCGCTGCCAGCGATATAAAACTCCAACGGAGCCGTTTCTGAAAGGGCGGCCAACGGTTGTATTTCCACATACAGACTTTTTTCTATGCTCGTCTGTGTAGGCTGTATTTCAAAGATATCCAGTTCAGATTTAGCGCATTCTATGGAGTTGGTGTGAATAAACGCCATGCTGAAATAACTTTTTTTTTTGTCTTGTCAAATGAATCAAAAGATGTCGTTTAAGTTCTGTCGCGAGGTTTTTTTCTTCTTTCTGACGTTGCGACTGCTCTTTTTGTTTTGATAACGGGCTGTACTGGGTGGGAATGCAACGCTGCGCTTGCGTTTGCCTTTAGCACTGCTTCTACTGATGTACACGAGACCTGACCCGTCTTGTGCTGCACCACCCATTTTATTCGTCACCGCGGTTGAAACACGCCCCACAACGTCTCTAGCGATATTTAGTGCTGCAATTTTTACATGAGGTTTTACAATATCAAAGCCGCGTCTGAATAACGGCACCGCCCGCCTAAACAGACTGCGGAAAACGCCTGCTAATCCACGACCGTACATATAAGGGCTCCCATGAAAACCTTGTAAGCCATTTCCCGCTTGTGCTCTATAGTACATACTGTAAACCTGTGGTTCTCCATAATTTTTAACAGCCACCATGTTGCCGGCCCCTCAATACAGAGAGCCTTTGCGCGGCCGAAAGTGTAGTTTTACAATGGACTTCCCGTACTTGAATGAGACGTTCTTATTTTGGTCGTTCTTTATCTCGATTGTAATGCAATCGATGTGATATTTACTGACGGGTATGTAATCAGGCTTTATGTAGCGCTGCGTAATGATATCATTATTATTGCCGGTGATTTCAACGGTACGCAGTAGGGGGACTAAACTGTGACCTACGCGTTGATGCATAATGATATCGGTATAAACAAATATTGTATAAAAGCCGTTTTTTATATCTGCACATATTTTAGCACTTTTTTCAATTTTATCGATATTATTAGAATCCATGCCTAGAATGGTCAATGTACGCTCTGAGGCTGTAAAGCGTTGTGGGCCCACAACAGATACTGTTCTTTCAAAGTCGTCATATTTCAATTTCACTTTACTGATGGCCAGCGCCTCGTTAATAGACCTAACCAATTCATTAATATCACTATAATACCCCGCTTTTACCATGAAGTTTGATTTAATGGCGTTTAGCGGTGATACATGTATTGTGCTGTCTGGCGCAGCGTTCCATATCTGCGGACTTAGTTGTGTTACAGATACGTTACCGTCCACGTTTTCAAATGTATTCCAAGTATGCGGATACTGTATTTCTGTTAAAGCAACCTCCCATTCACCTTTTAAAATAATGGGCTTGGCTAGTTTTGTCGTATAATTAGAAATGTCATTTTGGGGGAACGTTTCGTATGACGCATTACTAGGCAACGTTACATAAAAGGCAATATCCTCCATGGTGACGTATTTTTACAAACGAGTTAGTTGTGCTTTTTCAATCCAGCTGTTGAATTTTGTAGGGTATCCCCACCATTTAACGTAGTAGACGATTTTACGCCTTACGCTTTTTTGTTTTAATATCTTCTCAATTCTGTAAACACGATTTAAATTCTTTGGTATTTTTTGTATCTCTTCAGCGTAGAATGAGCCTTCTATGGCCTCACCAGCGCTATCTGTAAGCTTATACAGAGGTTTTACGCCTTTCGTGCGTACATCAGCAATAATAAATATTTCATCTGTAAAGCACTGTTCATAACCCTTTGTAAAAACTCCTTTATATTTTGATATCCGAACGTGGTCTCCAATTTTGAAAAGTGGCTTAAGTTTCTTAGAACACACATGGGACCTATAAATAGTATTCCAAACGGTGAGAGAATTTGCTTGTGTTACATCCTTTGGCGCACACTTAATGGTGCGATGTGTCGTGTGGTTATAGCTGTATATTAAGTCTGATAACACATCGCTGTACCTGTACGTATTATGAGCTGTGAAAAAACGCCACATTTTCGTTTTTAATGTCCTATTAAAGCGCTCAACAATGGCTGCCTTAACGGCGTTGCCGGAGATGAAGCTTATAACGCCATATTTTTTGAGCAGTAAATTAACATTCTTATTCAAGAATTCTTTACCCCCGTCAGTTTGTAACTTTTGAGGCACCCGTCCCTCTAAAAAAATCTCCTGTAACGCATTAGTGATGCTTAACCCGGTTTTATTTTGCAACAATTTCGCCCAGGCGTATTTTGACAAAATATCGATAACCGTCAGAATATACCGGTTGCCGTCGTTACACTTGGCAAAATCAATCATTGATACGAGATCTGCCTGCCACTGAGAATCCACATCGGAAACTAAAATCATATTCCTTTTGAAAAAATTTCGCGCCGGTTTGTATAACGAATAGACATCTTGCTCTGAAAGATAATTTTTGACCGTTGCATTTGAAATACCGTATTTTTGTGCTGCATTATTTAAACTCTGTATGCCGCCAAAGGAACCCGGCGTTTTCGGCGTGTGATATATTTTTCGCAATTGCGCATCCGTTTTTTTTGAGTTTGTATGGCTGTGCATTCTTTAATAGTGTTTCATAAAGCAATATAATGCTTCTATGGTGCTTTCAGCCTCTGTTTAAAGCTGTGCTGATATCCTGTTGAAACTCACATAAGGCAGCACACAGGATAGCCTTTTAACACCTCCTGTACTATCTCCCGCATTTCAAAGCTCTTCCAAGTCTTTTGAAATGCCTTATTTACCTCTGTCAATGAGGATGTTCCCACGACACCTCTGCTCTCAATTAACAACAATTGTGCTTGTCTAGCTTGTCATTGTGTCCCGACACCCATCTGCTAATGAGGATATTGCTTCAATTGCTATGAAATGCATTTTAAAGCATTTCAAAGACTTTTGAAATGCCTTACTTACTTTTTTACTTGTAAATACGAATTGTAATTATTTCCTGCTTGAAACTGTTGTAGCTTTTAAAAATAAAATAAACAATTTTGATTATACACTTGTACTTTTTTATTTTTATGTATCCCCTGTTGCGGCTAATCCCTGTACCGTCTCTATACATATAAAAAATAAATTAAAAAATGTATCGTACTAAACTAACGACTCTAGATGAATTTAGTCTATTAAGGCCTTAACTGCCGTTTAATACCTTATTTACTTTTTTACTTGTAAATATGACATGTAATTATTTCCTGCTTCAAAACTGTTGTATCTTTTAAAAATAAAATAAGCAATTTTTGACTCATACAATTGTGCTTTTTATTTTTATGTATCCCCTGTTACATCTAACACAAACTCTATACAAATAAAAAAAATATATAAAAAGATTATGTCTGGGGTGGGATTCGAACCCACGCGGACATACGTCCATTGGATTTTAAGTCCAACGCCTTAAACCACTCGGCCACCCTGACACTTGAGGGTTTAGCCTCTTAAAGCCGTATTCTGTCTAAATTAAAAAAAAATGCTACGCCCTCTTTTCAACGTCTTTTGAACTTTTCTGACATGCGCACTGCGTTATTTCAGAATAAACATGTCCAGACATGCCCCAGTATGAAAAAAAACATGTTCGGGCATTCCCCAAATGCCTATAAACATGCCCGGACATGCCCCGCGTATGTATACGCCCCCTCCAATCTACGTCAACAGTACGCACCAATCACAAAAAAGAATAAAAAATACACATCATAATAAAAAATGGAGTCAGGGGGATGTCAACCGCGGTTTTTTTGGCTTAGGGGGCGTCAACTGCGTTTTTTTTGGCGTAGGGGGCGTCAACCGCGTTTTTTTGGCGCAAGGGGCGGCAACCTAAAAAAAATTGCGCAGGGGGCGGGGACGGATACGGAAGGGGAGGGACCGGATACGGAAGGGGCGGGACATAGGGCGGGTTTAAGGCCAAAAGGGGGCGGGGCTTAGGGGAAAAAGGGGCGTGGTACCTGTCAAAAAAAGTTTGACATAATGTATGCCTCCCTACTACTAGAGTTCAAGCCAGGGAGATTCAAAGGGAAGCAGAGACAGGAACCAGCGCTGAAACAAACAGGAGAGCCAAGCATAGAGACTGCACACACAGGGGTCACAAGAAGCTATGCAAAGCAATGCGCTAGAGGACAGACAGGGATTATAAAGGAGGGAGCACCAATGGGAGAGAAAGGAGGAGCAGAGGCTTGAGTGAGAGGTAGCACGGATAGGTCAGAAAGAGCAGGGGAGGAGATAGGTGAATCACACAGGGATATGGCTTGTACGCCATGGGGGGTGGAGCCAGAGCTCTGGGAAGGCATATATCTGGAGCGTGTGCACGCGTCCTCTGTAAGGGTCTGATGCGCGTGCACCGTGTGCGCCAGGGAACGTGAAGAGCATTGCGGCGCGGGGGCGCTCGCCAAGGAAGGCGAGGACTGGAGAGGCGGAGGAAGAAGGTAATGTGGAAGGTGGGGGAATAGGAAGAGGCCGCGAGCCGTGAGCGCCGCGGGGGGGGGATCGGGTGTTTGAGGATGCGTGCGCACCTTGCGGGAAATGCGCGTGATATCTAAACGCGCGTCCGGGTGCGCCACAGAGGAACGGGTGCGGGAAGAAGAAGTGACAGATTGATGCGGTAGAGAGGGGTGAAGGTTAGAGGCAGTGGGAGCAGAGGTGACGGGGACACATTGGGAAGCGTGAGTCCCCTGATCCGTCACAGTATCCCCCCCTTGAGGATCGACCTCCAGACGATCGTGCCATGGCTTCTGGGGGGAACTTCCGACGAAATTGCCTGAGGAGTGTTGGTGCGTGAATATGGTGAGACGGAATCCAGGAATGTTCCTCCGGTCCATAACCCTTCCAGTGAACAAGGAACTGTAATTTGCCTCTGGACCAACGGGAATCGATTATGGAGTGAACCTCATACTCTTGTTGCCGTGAATGGTCACAGGTTTGGGTTTTTGGGAACGATCCGGGAAGTGAGCACTTTGGATAACCGGTTTGAGTAATGACACATGGAACACTGAAGGAATCCTCATGGTGGGAGGAAGTGCCAAACGGTATGCGACCGGATTGATCCTCCCTAGGATCGTAAAAGGACCCAAGAATCTCGGGGCCAATATCTGAGACGGGGTCTTGAGCCTTATATTTTTTGAGGACAACCACACTCTGTCTCCGGGTTTAAACGAAGGGCCCGGTTGACGTCGTCGATCTGCCTTTGTTTTTTGTCTTTGAACCGCAGTTTGTAGGGTCTTTAGAATCTTTCTCCAAGAATTTTAAAGAGTGGAGACATGAGAATCCGCTGCGGGAACACCAGAAGGGAGGGAGGAGAGGGTAAGACTGTTAGGGTGGAATCCAAAATTAATGAAGAAAGGCGGCTCTTGTGTAGATTAATTTTTAAGAGAGTTCATTGCAAACTCGGCCCAAGGTAATAGATCCACCCAGTTGTCTTGGGATTCGGAGACGAAACATCAGAGATACTGCTCTAATGTCTGATCCATTCTTTCCGTTTGACCGTTGGTCTGAGGGTGATATCCTAAAGAAAATAGATGAGAAATCCCAAGTCTCTGGGAAAACGCACACCAAAACTTAGAGATGAATTGAGAACCTCTGACAGAAACAATTGAAATAGGAACACCGTGTAATCTGAAAATTTCCTTAGAAAAAATATCGGCCAAAGTAGCCAAAATAGGAAGACCCTTGAGGGGTATAAAGTGTGAATGCTACAACAAGAATGGTATTCATTCCTTTAGAATTGGGAAGCTCGACAATAAAGTCCATAGAGATATGTTTCCAAGGTTGCTCTGGAATGGGAAGAGGCATGAGGAGACCAGAAGGTTTGTGATGGGCGGACTTTCTCTGGGCACAGACTTTGCACTGGTGAAATCGAAAATGTCCTTGTTAGTCTTAGGCCACCAAAAGGTCCGTTTAATAAGATCTGCTGTCCTCTTGAAGCCTGGATGATCGGCCGATCTTGAAGAATGTCCCCAAAGTAGAATCTTGTGGCGAAAACGTGGAGCTGTGAACAAGCGTCCCTCTGGCACCCTAAATCTCCTGGGAATGTGAACCTGGGCTTTGTTAATTTCATCCAAAACAAAAAATTATTGGCAGAAATTATGCACTTGTCAGGGAGAATAGATTCAGAGGATTCGTTAGAGTCGTTCTCCGTAGCGAACTGGCGGGAGAGAGCGTCTGCTTTGATATTTTTGGTACCTGGAATATAAGAAATGGTATAGTTGAAACGAGAGAAGAATAGTGACCAACGAGCCTGACGAGATCCTAATCGTCGAGCCCCCTAAATATACAGTAAGTTTTTGTGATCGGTGAGGATGGCAAAAGGCTCCAAGGTGCCTTCGAGAAGATGCCTCCATTCCTGAAGAGCCAATTTAATGGCCAGTAGCTCACGATTCCCAACATCATAATTTCTCTCAGCTGACGAGAACTTCCGAGAAAAGAAACCACAAGGATGGAGCTTCTCCTGAGGAGAGGATCTCTGAGAGAGTATTGCACCGGCTCCCACATCGGAGGTGTCAACTTCTAACGTGAAGGGAAGCAAAGTATCTGGATGCCGTAGGATGGGTGCAGACACAAAGGCTTTCTTGAGAAATTCGAAGGCCTCAATGGCTTCGGGAGGCCAAGTCGTAGGATCAGCACCCTTCTTAGTTAAGGCGGTGATAGGTAAAGCAATGGTACAGAAATTATGGATGAACTTCCGGTAATAATTGGCAAAGCCAAGGAAGCGCTGCACGGCTTTGACAGAATTCAGCAACGGCCAGTCGAGTACAGACTTCAATTTCTCTGGATCCATAGAAAAACCTTGATTAGAGATAATATAGCCTAGGAAGGCTGTGGACATCTGGTGGAACAAACATTTCTCCATTTTAGCGTAGAGGCGATTAGCACGAAGCCTAGAGAGTACCAGTTTGGTATGGCGATTGTGCTACTCTAAATCCTTAGAGAAAATGAGGATGTTATCCAAATATACGATAACAAACGTTCTCAACACGTCCCGGAAGATATCGTTCATGAACTCTTGGAAAACAGCAGGGGCATTGCATAGCCCGCAGGGCATCACTAAATACTCATAATGTCCAGATTGCGTATTAAACGCGGTTTTCCATTCATCCCTATCTCTTATACGAATAAGGTTATAAGCCCCTCTTAAATCGAGTTTGGAGAATAGAGAAGCTCCTTGTAGACGGTCGAACAGTTCAGAAATTAAGGGAAGAGGATATAATTTTTTTATCCGTAATTTTGTTAAATCCGCGAAAGTCGATACAGGGTCTTAGGGATCCATCCTTCTTTTTCACGAAGAAGAAGCCTGCCCCAGCGGGTGAGGTAGAGTTGCGGATTAACCCTTTCTCCAAATGTTCTTGGATGTAAGTCATCATAGCTTCTGTCTCACGCACGGATAAGGGGTACGACTTCGATTTCGGGAGAATGGTTCCTGGAATTAAATCAATAGGACAATCGTAGGGACTATGGGGAGGCAGTACCTCAGCTTGTACTTTGTTGAAGACATCTAGAAACTCGTGATACACCGTCGGCAGAACGGACAAGTTAGAAGGAGTGGTATCCAGACCAGCGAGTACGGCCGCAGGAGGAGGGGAAGTCACTTCCTCAGAGGAGGTAGGCCATTGGATAGGTAAGAAATCGGTCCAATCTATGCACGGATTGTGGAGCTATAGCCAAGGCAATCCTAGTATAACCTGGACGGTAGGAGAATGGAAAATATCAAAAACTATTACCTCCTTATGGCCATCCGCAGTGGTCACGGTAAGTGGGATGGTCTCCCAGATGATGAAGGCTGGCTGAAGCGGACGTCCATCGATAGCTTCAAGACCAATGGGAGCTCTTCTCTTGACCAGAGGAATTTGATTCTCACAGGTGAAGGTGTGATCCAGAAAGTTACCGCCAGACCTGGAGTCAATGAAAGCTTTTACTTCTAATAGAAGATCAGGACCCGCCAGCGTTACAGGGAGCATGAGTTTCTTGGGTAATTTCATAGGGAGAGAGGGGCAAGAAGAGATAGTACCCAGAAAAGGCCCTCTACCTTTACTGGGTGTTCCCGTTTCCCGGCTTCAGCAGACAGTTCCGGAGCCGATGTTCAGGGGAACCACAATAGTAACAGAGACCCTTCTCACATTGTCGTGCTCTCTCCGCAGCCCGTGGTTGTTGGCTGCTGATCTGCATTGGTTCAGGAGCATCTAACGCCAGGAAGGGAGAAGGAGACAGACGGGAGTGGAAGAGAATGGAAGCAGTGTCGCTCGTGTCATCGTTCCTGGGTACGTTGATCCATACGAATGTGGAGTGCAATGAGTTGTTCCAGGGAAGACGGCCGGGCGTGAGCTGCGAGATCATCCTTTAGAGTGTCAGACAGACCGTGCCAGTATGCTGCTGCAAGAGCCTCGTTGTTCCATTGAGTCTCTGCGGCGATGGTGCAGAACTCTACCGCGTATTTAGCATCTGATCTTCGAGCCTGCGTGATATGGAACAAAGAAAAAGCAGCCATCTCCCTACACTGGCGACACACTTTATTCGAGCTCGGCTAGTCCCACGAATTCGGGTATACCCGGGTGTATTGAGGTTTGTGACTGTTTTCTGCCCGAGTGCATTGAGGTATTTTCCAGGCAGGGATTGAAGCATTTTATTCCCGCTGGCTGCAATACTGCACAGTATATATATATATATACTGCATTACAATTCATGAATTTATGCCATCTGGTAGACACGCGAAGCATTGCAGCCTATTAAATCCTAATCATTATCATTTAACAGATCAGCCGCCCATCAGCCAGGCATGAACCCAGGCTGGGAAGGCAAACGTAACGGGGCTTGTCAGAGGTGAGGAGCGGCGCATTCCAGGTATCTGCCAGGTACATACTGGGTATTTGCTCGAATAAAGTGTGCCGGTGCAGTACGTGCGGGAGTATCAAACACCTGTTGAAACTCATGCCTAAACTTGGGGTAGTCTTGGGTCAACTCAGGTTTACGTTCCCAGAGGGGAGAAGCCCAAGCGAGGGCATCGCCAGTGAGTAAGGCGTAAATGTTGGCCACCTTGGTACGGCCGGTAGGGAAGAGAGGGGGAGAGATTTCAAATTGAACCTCGCATTGGTTTAAGAATCCTTGGCATGCGAAAGGGTCCCCATCATACCGGTTTGGAGGTGGTATACGTGGTCCTGGGTTACTGAAGGCCACTGAGACAGGAGGTGACGGTGCAGCTGGGGTTTCCTGGAGAGACAGATTGGCAAGTTGTTGTGAGACAGTGGTCAGTTGGTTAATGACAAATTGTAAATGTTCCAGGGAAACACCTTGGCCCACCTCAGGGGGGTCTGCCTGCATTTATTTGGCTCTGCATAATGTAACACCTATTTGCCCGCAGACCTGGCCAGTCCCCAGTACTGAGGTGGGTAAGGTTATAACACGCACCCACAGCAGTGAGGGCGTGCCCGGAGTGTGGTAATGCGTTGCCGGGCCTGTTGAGAAAGGGTTAACGTATACTTGCAACGTCCATGATGCCAGAGTTCGGGTAGTTATGTCCATGTGCCAGAGTTCTGAGATATTAGAGAGCAGCGTGGTGATGTTCGTAAACCAGTGTTCAAGGATTGGAGAAGGCAGCGAAGTAGAATCCGTAAGCAAGGTTCAAGGGCAGGAGAAAGTAGAGTAGTCCAATTCAAAGCAGAGTTCAAGCCAGGGAGATCCAAAGGGAAGCAGGGACAGGAACCAGTGCTGAAACAAACAGGAGAGCCAAGCATAGAGACTGCACACACAGGAGTCACAAGAAGCTATGCAGAGCAATGAGCTAGAGGAAAGACAGGGATTATAAAGGAGGGAGCACCAATGGGAGTGAAAGGAGGAGCAGAGGCTTGAGTGAGAGGTAGCAGGGATAGGTCAGAAAGAGCAGGGGAGAAAACAGGTGAATCACACAGGAATATGGCATGTACACCATGGGGGGCGCAGCCAGAATTCTGGGAAGGAATATATCTGGAGCGTGTGCGCGCGCCCTCTGTAAGGATCTGATGCGCGTGCACTGTGTGTGCCAGGGAACATGAAGAGCGTTGTGCCGCGGGGGCGCTCGCCAAGGAAGGCGAGAGGACTGGAGAAGTGGAGGAAGAAGGTAATGTGTAAGGTGGGGGAATAGAGAGAGGCCGCAAGCCGTTAGTGCCGCGGAGGGGATCGGGTGTTTGAGGATGCGTGCGCACCTTGCGGGGAACGCGCGTGACACCTAAACACGCATCCGGGTGCGCCGCAGAGGAACGGGTGTGGGAAGAAGAAGGGACAGATTGATGCGGTAGAGAGGGGAGAAGGTTAGATCCAGTGGGAGCAGGGGTGACGGGGACACATTGGGAAGCGCGAGTCCCCTGATCCATCACAGATGGGCATAGGATTGACCAATCTGTAAAAAAACACAATTGATACACCCATGACATTTATAAACACCAGGCTTCTTTTGTAGCCTTGTAGTTGTAGGTGCATATTTCGTCGATGGATCAGCTTGCACCAGAAAGTCCCTCAGGTTTCTACCACGGCAATAGCACATCCTAGGTGGTGCCTGGCAGATACTTCCTATTTTAGGATCATTGCTCAAGATGTTCCAATTCTTTTTGATGCTGCGTTTGATGACATTCGATGCGGTTGTGAAGGTGCTGCTGATGTTAATGTGACTGGCCTCCTTTTCGGCTATATGTGGTGAGAGGAGAGATATTCTATCCACGGCCCGGGCTTTAGTCAGGGCCATATCTATTTCTGATCTTAGGTATCCCCTGTCAAGAAACCTGTTAGCCATTTTACATAAAGCACCCTCTACTAGCTTCGGGTCACTAGTGAAGCGCTTAACCCTCAGCATCTGGGAATAGGGAAGACCGCGTTTGAGAGACTCAGGGTGATGGCTCGTGGCACAGAGCAGAGTGTTTTTATCTGTTGGTTTGCGAAAAATCTCTGTTGCAGGTAATCCACTGTTTTTATACACCACTATATCCAGAAATGGAATCCTGTCCATGCTGTAATTCGCCGTAAAGCGTATTGTAGACGGAATCGTATTGAGGTACGAGATGAATTGTAGTAGTTCGTCCTCATTGCCTCCCCATATCAAGAAGATATCGTCAATATAGCGGGTGTAATGGACAATCTTATCAGAAAAAGGTGTGTCATTTAACAGATGCAGTTGTTCGTAACTGTCCATGAAGAGATTAGCATAGGCAGGTGCCATATTGGAACCCATGGCTGTTCCTGTAAGTTGGAGGTAAAAGTCACGTTCAAACCTAAAAAAGTTTTTGTGAAGAATAACCTCAATCAAAAGTATGATGAATTCAGTGGGTGGGCTGTCATGCTCAGTATGATTATAGAGATGTTCTCGGATTGCCTCCAGTCCCTCACCATGTGGAATATTGGTGTAAAGACTGGAGACATCCAACGTCACCAATAACATATTGGTGATGTCAAATGTAATGGTGCCCAGTTTGTTAATGAAGGCCATCGTATCCTTGACAAATTATGTCATTTTCATGACCATAGGTTGTAATAAAAAGTCCACAAATTGGGAGAGTGGATGGCAAAGAGAACCCCTTGCTGCAATAATTGGTCTGCCTGGCGGATTTGTTAGATTTATGTACTTTGGGTAGCACATAAATCACTGGGACCAGGGGGTAGTCCTGGGACAGAAAGGTGCCAGTTTCCTCAGAAATCCACATGTTGTTCACACCAAGTCTAATGATGGAATCTATTTCTTTCTTGTAGACCGGTGTGGGATCCTTTTGTAGTTTTTTGTAATAGTTGGTATCCATAAGTTGCCTCTCGATTTCAGCCCTGTAATCAACATAGTCCATGAAGACAATGCCACCGCCCTTGTTGGCTGGTTTGATGATGATATCATCATTGGACTTCAAAGACTTGATACAGTAGCTTCTTTCTCTGTTACTGTGAGGTTTGAGAAACTTTTCTTGTGAGTCTTGATTTGTTTCCTTGTCTCGTTTCCCAAAAGTCCCATAAAGGTAGCGATACTGTGGTTGGCTACCGTTGGATCAAAGGTACTCTTGGCTTTGAATTTATTACCAGCATAGGCTATTTGATCAGTACTCAATTGAAAAAAGACTTTGAGGCGCAGCTGTCGATCCAGTTTGTACATATCGACTTCCCATAGGAAAGGGTCTTGGGTGGTGGTGCGGACAAATGATAATCCCTTCTGCAGTACCTTGGTCTCTGCAGTGGAAAGTGGATGGCTTGATAAATTGAAAATCACTTCCTGATGAGGCCACTCTACAAATGAATGGGTGCAGGGTGGCTTAACCCATTAATTACTTTTGCGCTTAATAACCGTTATAGTTAAGGGGTTAAGTGACACCAGAATATATTTGGTATTTATTTTTGTGTCAACGGACTTTGCTGGCGTAGGGGCTTCATATTGCTGACGTAAGTACAACTGTCTTTATTTTATAATGCTAGTTAGTGTTTAATAATGGTCAAATAATCTATTATCCATATCTGGATAATAGTTATTTTGCCCATTACTTTACTTTATGTGTGTTTGGTGCTGGGGGGGGGGGGGTTCTTTTATTTAAATGTAGGACCATGTTTATTGTTTTTACAAACAGGGTTGGTTCCTTAGGTCTGCGGGGACCTCTGGAGACCACATGAGGTCTCCTCGGATGCTCACGGGTACCAGGCTGCGGACTCCTGGGGGACACCGGCGGGGAAGAACCAGGGCCCCCCACAACTGCTGTGGGGGCCCTGCGGACCCGCAGACCCCAGACCCCTGTGTAAACCACCTGAGGACCCTCAGACACCTGTGGGGCTGACCCAGGGACCCCTAGACACCCGTGGGCCCACCCATGGAGACCCCATTTGGGACCCACGGTGCCTGTCGGGGACCATCCGTAGGCCTCCAGACCCTGTGTGAAACCCTTTGCTGGACCACTGTGGGGCCTATGGACACCCGTCGGGACCACCGGGGACTTCCGTAGGTCTAGGGTATTAACCCTGTATGTGAAATAATAAATCATGATTTATGGGTGGGCGCAGGGGGTGGGTGGGTTATGTATTGTTTATTAATTATTGTTATTTTTATAGTGTGTTAGGTCTGATCTACCTGGTCGGACCTAGGGCAGGTAACTTTACTCACACTCGACCCGGGGAGCTTTCCACGGCACCTGGTATATTCTTAGTCTCAGATATGACAGTTATGAGCCCGGAGTGTGGAAAGCAGTAACACAAGGGATGCTGAGTTCTAACAACTGATTTAATAGGTGGATAGAGCAATCTTTTATACAAAAGGCAAGAAGGAAAAATCGTGTGTCAATTTTATACATCTGTTACAAACTGAGTTCCCACATATAGATCACACATCTAAAATTTCATATACCATCTGGAATGCTTTCCCTAAATTGGTGGGAACAGGGATAAAGGTCAATAGCTTCTAATGGGGTTAGAAATAAGACTCAGGGTCTTATTTCTTATGATCTTATTTCTTATGTAATAGATATCCTGGGACAGCTGTTCAAAAGCTAAAATACTTTTACCATCTGGTCTTCTGAGAAAACAAAGCTTGACACATACTGTTTTAACCTTTTCAGTCCCTGAAAGGAACAGAGCTGACAGATACCATTTTTAACCTTACATTGTGAGTCTGTGTGTTGTTTTGAATGTGGGTATTGGGGGTGGGGGGTATTGTCCCTAAGGGAAGGAGGGTAGGCCTCCTGGTGGATAGGGGTGAGGGTGGTTAGGCCTCACAGGGCTGGTTAGTGAGGGGAGGGTGGTTAGGCCTCCCCATTGGTGGGTGAGGGTAGTTTAACCCCTTAATGACGGTCGCGGTTAATAACCGCTACGGTGATTAAGGGATTAGGGGACATTACATTGGCTTTTTTTATGCTTGTCTTTGTGTTTCAGCACCCGAGGGCATGGACGGTGATGAAGATGAGGATGGCCTTCATCGTGGCTGGCGGCCAAGGGTGAGTGCAAGATATATTTATTTTATTTATTGTGATTTATGTATTTTAAATGGGCAAATATGTGGATAATAGTGGGCTATTATGTGGATAATAGTTATTTTGGCCATTACTATTACTGTATGTGTTAGAGGGCGGTGGGGGGAGGGGGGGTGTATTTATTTAAAAGTATTTATGTGTTTTTTAATTATTTTTTGGGGGCACAGAATTGGTACTGAAGGCCAGTGGGAACCCCAGGACACCTGCGGGAACACCTGAGGGCCACCGCCGGCCTATAGTACCAGTCCTGTGCCGACAAAAAATACCTAGATGTAATGTATATAAGGGGTATAGGGGTTGTTGGGGGCACGGAGGGTGTGTGTTGTGTATTGCAATGTTTATTGGGGCAATTGTCCCCAATAAACATGCTACTGTGACTTAACCCCTTCATTGCCTTAACGGATAGCCGCTAAGGTAATGAAGCAGCATGAATGTATTTGTATTAATAGTGTACATGTGCAGGGGGTCTCCGGAGATGAACCGTGGTGGTTTCATGTCCGGGGACCCCCTGCTTCCTGAGATACAGGCCCGGTTAAGGGGTGCCGGTAACTCCTATGAATGGAAATGTCACATGATCGGGCTATCTCCATGCATAGGATTTACCGGCACCTCATAACGGGGCCTGTATCTCGGGAAGCAGGGGGTCCCCGGACATAAAACCAACGCGGTTCATCTCCGGAGACCCTTGCACATCTACAATATTAATACAATTGTAATGTAAACATTTTTTAAATGCCGGCGAGATTTGTGCAAAGAGAGGCGGATCTCGCTCTCTGCTGACAGATCTCACCAGCGAAGCCATTCTCGCCAGAGCTCGCCATCTCTCCGCCGGATTCCTCTCACAGATATGCGCACCTTCCTGCATACTGCGAGGGGAATCCGCCAAAAACATGGCGAGTTCAAACGTCTGGCAAATAGCCATTATCGCCGTTTCCTGCATAGGCCCCAATGTGTTTTATGTGTAATGTGCCTGGCCACACAAAAAATGTCCTTTCAGGAATGGCTATCGTGGTTTGGTTCCACAAAAGGAACCGCACCAGAGATGTTTATGGTGTGGAAAGCTGAATCATATCAAAGACTGTCTCTTCAGGCTGGATGATGACGATTAGGATGATAATGATGACTCCTGCTACGGACCCCCGCGAAAAGGACAGTTTCTTCTTTCAGCAGAAGCTCCAGACAAATTTACCCCGTGTGTTCAGAAAGGCGTGGTTCAGAAAAGACCAGAGAGGAGCTACAGCCCAGAGCGTCTAGCACAATAGTCACAGGAATTACGACACTCCTAGAGATGACAAAGGCTACTGCTACCGCCATATACAGAGAGCCGAGCGAATCAGAGAAAACAAGTACTGAATGAAAACTATACTGTGAGATGTCCCAGAAAAATGTGCAAAACTTCATCACAGAGTTAGAAGTTTCCCAGCAAGAGGCTTGCACACTCAAAACAGAGCTTCAACTCTCACACCATGAGGTCTACACTCTCAGCACAGAGGTCAGTGATTTGAAGGATGCCGAGGAAGAGAACCTGATTGTTTAGAGATGGTAAAAAGATCAAACACAAATCTGAGATAGAAAAATTCAGACTTGACTGACCAGGTCAGTGAAGGTGATAAGAAGCTTCACCAAGCAGGAAAAGTGGAGAAGCAATTGATCCAGGAAAAGTTAGAAGTGCAGGAAGCACTGCAGAATGCAGAGAGGATGCAACATGTTTCCCTGGAGAAGCAAACACAAGCAGCGCACCCACGGCAGAGCCAGCTGCAAGAGCTATGTGCAAGTCTGCAAGCGGCCAAGGAGAAGCAGCGAGTTCTACAGGAAGCAAGTGTCCAGGCTGCTAACAAATTACAAGTGCTATAGGAACGGCTGAGCACCCAGTATGTCCCCAAAGAGCAGCTCGAGGAGCTGAAGGCCACGCTGCGTGTCACCAGAGCATCGCTGGAGGCAGAGCTTAGATGCCAGGTGACTGTGTATGAGAGGAAGCGGGAGAAGGTCCAGAAACTGCAAGAGCTGGAGAAGCAGAGAGGCAGCTTCATCCCCATGAGTCAGTACGCCAAGGAGAAAGAGGCCTGGAAAACAGAAGCAGCTGCAATCCCAGCGACAAAAATGCAGAGCTCCAAAAGATGAAGGAGGTGCTGATGAAAGCCCAGAGCAAGCACCGGGAAGAGGTGAAGGCCCTGAGAGGGGACTTGCATGATCAAACTGAAGAACTGCAGATGCAGATTGTTAAGCGCAAGATACAGCTCGCCGAGAGGGAGGAGGTGTCCCTCAGGTAGCTTGCCTGACATTGCGCTATGAAACTGAGATGGCCGATACCCGCAAGCTGCTGGACCACACGGCCAATGAGATGGCTCGACTGCAGTTTCAGCTGGACAAGGTCCGGGAGGAGTACCGACAGCTGCAGGCCAGAAATGGAAAATAGGAAGCCGGTTTAAGCCTCGTGCTGAATCAGCTGACAGATGATGTATCGTGACTCAACGCCAAAGAAGCTGAACTGGCAGCTGCACTGAGTGAAAAAAGAAATGCAGAAGGATAGCTTCAAGACCTGAGGAAGGATCTGGAGTCTGAGCGTGCTGGCCGCAAGATGGCAGAGAAACAAAAGCGTGATCTGCACGAGGCACTCAAGGCCCTAAAGACTGAGCATGATGCTATGTTGGACTCTACTGCTGCTCAGCTGGAGGTTTCTCAGCTGAAGATGGAGAAAAGGGTATTGGCTTGGCCCAAGCGTCTGTATCCCACAGAAACGAATGCCCGTGAAGACAACGGTACAGTGAGAGCGGAGGACACCGCTCAATTGAAAAACAAGATTACAAAGTTTGAACCGCCTGAGCAAGTGAGGCGCTCCAGGAAGCGTGACCTTTGCAGTATTACAGTATACTTTCCACAAGGCATGGAATTGGAAGGCCAAGTTGCGATTGAGTAACACAGTAAGAATTCAGTCATACTGCAGTGTCCATGGGACCCAACGTGGATTCCTTGTCATTTTTTGCAGCCATGTTTTAAGTAGACAGGTTTAAAGTAGAATGTTAGTGCTGAAGTTTAAAAGGAAGTTGGGAACTCTATTGAATTACTGATCATCTTTTTCTTCTCTTCTCGGGTAAAACCATATTTCAAATTGTCTGTCTTCAAACCATCCCCTGCTGTGTCTACTTAAGTTATTGCTAGGTAAAACCATATTTCAAATTGTCTGTCTGTCTTCAAATCATCCCTTGAAGTGTCTTAATTCAATTCAGCTTTCACACTTGGGCAAGACAACACCCATCTTAGAAATTCCATCTGTTTTAACGTCCCTCATATGTGAAAATTTTGACAGAATTTTAAACAAGAGATAAAGAGGTTCAGGCTAAAATTAAAAAATTGGAAGAATCTGTTATTGGCATAAAACAAAAAAGTTTCAGAGAGACAAATTAGATTACTTAAAGGACCAGGTTAGCAACTGGTCAAATAAAAATTTGGAGATAAAAGATAAGGATACTTCTAAACCGAACGAGAGGTTAAAATCAACTGATTCAATAGGTAGTCCTAAAATACTAGTGTCAGATGACCAGATTCATGTCACCAAGTTTGATAGACAAGATTCTACCCATGAGGAACCTTTGAGAGATTTTAGAGTTTATGATTATAATCAGAATCAGTATCCCCATAGAGAGTATAATCCCCAATGCGGAATACTTATAGAGGAGGGGGTAATTTTAATTATCACAAGAGACAGTACTATGAAAATCCTTATTCATATAGAGAGAATCAAAATTTTCATCAACCTCCACATTGGAGACCAAATTATCACAAGGGAGGGTACAAAAGGTTTAGTAAACATCCCAGAAGAGATCAGTGGAGAGATTCTAAATTCCCATATAATCAGCGTGAATATTCTAGACCACAGGAAGCATCAAAAAATGTTTATGGACTTCAGGTATGGCGCCAGGGCTGTGAGGACGCACTGAGAGGAGCTCCGCTGGTCCGACGGGGAAAGTCGCAGTAACCGCAAACCGACAGCCGGCAAAATACCTCCAAAATTAAAGGGACAGACGCCTCAACAAGCGGAGGTACTTGCATTGAGAAATATATCTCCAAAACTGCACAGATGGCCCCAAAACTGCAGCAACAGCACCAGGACAAGAGAGAGAGGAGAGAGACACTGAAAATGGCCGACAGCCACGAGGCTCAGGCAGGAGAATCAAGCCAGACCGGGGAAGCAGACAATCATGCACAAACAAGGTCATAGCATGAAAACATTGCAAAGGCTGTAGCAAGAGAAATTCTCCCACAATTAGATAAAAAATTGACAAAATAAAAACATCCATAGACGAGCTGAAAAATGAGCTGACAGCACATACCTCAAGAGTGGAGGAGGCTGGAGCTAGAATTAGCAATGTGGAGGATGAAATGTCTGAAGTGCATCAAGCAGTAGAAGCACTGAGGAAAAAAAACTGCATATTGGAGGAAAAAGTTGACGACCTAGAAAACCAGTCTCAACGAAACAACATAAGACTGATAGGAGTGCCTGAATCAGTAAAACAGTACCAACTTATAGAGTTCTGCGAGAAATGGATCCCAGAACACCTTGGGCTATCCGCAGATCACGCAATAAAGATTGAGAGAGCACACAGAATGGGTGCTACAAGGCAAGACCAAGAAACTAAACCTAGAGCAATAATAGCAAAGATTCTCAACTTCGATGACAAAGTCAGAATTATCAAAGCTTTTAAGGAAATGGACCAACTGACATTTGCGAACATGAGAATCATGATTTTCCAGGACTATTCGGCAACGGTCTCACAAAAAAGGAGAGATTTCAGCAGGGTATGCACCACTCTCTACAAGCAAAAACGGAAATTTGCGCTGATCTATCCAGCAACCCTAAAAATCTACACCGACACAGGGGTGAAAACCTTCACCTCCCACGATCAGGCGGAAAAGTACGTGATAAAGATGACAACACCCAGGAACGCAGAGGAGGACCGGAATGATAAAGAGACGACGACTGTTGAAGAAGACGAATGCAGAGCCCAGAAACACATTTTGCTTGAAAGAGACTGAATTAAGACAGTTGTCCCTTGTCCCTTGTTACAAAAAAAAAAGAGTGGACGTACACTGGCGACACACTTTATTCGAGCTCGGCTAGTCCCACGAATTCGGGTATACCCGGGTGTATTGAGGTTTGTGTCTGTTTTCTGCCCGAGTGCATTGGGTTATTTTCCAGGCAGGGATTGAAGCATTTTATTCCCGCTGGCTGCAATACTGCACAGTATATATATATATACTGCATTACAATTCATGAATTTATGCCATCTGGTAGACACGCGAAGCATTGCAGCCTATTAAATCCTAATCATTATCATTTAACAGATCAGCCGCCCGTCAGCCAGGCATGAACCCAGGCTGGGAAGGCAAACGCAACGGGGCTTGTCAGAGGTGAGGAGCGGCGCATTCCAGGTATCTGCCAGGTACATACTGGGTATTTGCTCGAATAAAGTGTGTCGGTGCAGTATGTGGGTATGTATGGATGTAAGTATACTGTATGTGTGGCCCAAGAGCGTGTATGAACAAGTCCAGGTTGATTGACAGCACATAGGGGTGTGTATGGATATCTGAGTGTGTAATTGGTATTAAGGACACACGTGTATATAAACCACACAGGGCCCCCATGCCTTAAAACCTTGCCTTATAACCTGCACATGTATGTATTCTGGACTGGATGCAAAATAGAGGCCAAACCTGGGGGAGGGAGAGCCAAGAACGCCTCAGGCAAGGAAAGGAAAGGGAGAGAGGGGGGAGGGAGAGTAGGGAAGAAGGAATTGAAGAAGGGGGGGATAGGAGAGGGCGGAAGAAGGGAGGGAAAAGAGGGCAAGGAAGGGAAGAGGGGAAGGGAGGAGGGGAAAGGAGTCTCGAAAGGGAGGACAAGGGGAGGGGGAAGAGAGGGGGGGAAGAGAAGGGAGGGGGGAGAAGAGAGGGGAGGGGGGGAGAAGAGAGGGGAGGGGGGGAGGAGGAGGGTGAAGAAAGGGAAGGGGAGGTGAAAAGAAAAGAAGAGGCAAAAACAAAAAGCATAAAACCATAATAATGCGATTGCCATGCAATAACCTGAATGTTTTTTCTCCTATTGTTTTCTTATCGAGTCAAACCTACATTGAGCTCCTGGTATCGCAACTGGGGGGAAGCAGCATAGTCAGAACAAGAAGAGACAAGGACAGACACCAGACAGAAACCGAAAACATAACAGCAAGAAAAAGACCGATCCCCAAGGGGGACAGAGACGGGCAACCATGACACTGATGTAAGGTATACCGTTACACAACCACACGAACATACAAACAATGGGACCAAGAGAATAGTGGGAAGGAGGGCAAACCCACACTTCATAGCATTCGAAGCGCTCATAACACAAGCAAGAAACACAAGGGGATGAGCAAGAGGGACACACAGACACACAGACACCCTAACATACGATCAAGGCTATTAATAAATAAGGACAAGGGACATAGCAACAAAACCAAATAAATAAAAAAACAAAGAAATAGGGAAATCGGCTAAGGGAAAAATAAAATAGAAAATATATCCCCCAGAGGGGACAAGGAGACTAAAGTGCACACATAAGGAAACACACAAGAGGGTAGAAAAGACACCCCTGAAAAAAAAGTGAAGTCCAGAAAAGTAAGGAAAGTTAAAAGTTAAAAAAGTTAGAAGTTAAAAGGTTAAAAAGTTAGAAGTTCTAATACAGAAAATAAGGCAGAGATCATGTTGACAAGCCAGTCCAATAAAAAAACAAAAGAGTGTTGGGAACAAGCAGAAAAGAGAAAAAAAAAAAAAACCAGAATAACATACTTAGCAGGAAACAGGAAAGAGCTAAAGATGACATACATAGAGGACACAGAACACACATAGACATAAAATGCCTACACGAATAATAAAATGGAATGTAAATGGGGCTTAACAACCCCATAAAACGCAAAAAAGTACTAAACTACCTAAAAAAACAAAAAGTAGACATAGCATTCCTACAGGAGACGCATCTAAATTCAAAAGAAAGCAATAAACTACAAAGAGATTGGGTAGGACACAGTATGTTCTCCCCGGCGATAGGAAAGAAAGCGGGAGTGGCCATACTTATAAATAAAAATCTCCCCCTAGAAATAATCAACACAGAGAGAGACAGTGAGGGCAGAATCATAGTGGCAGAGGTCAGAAGTGGAGGAATAGACTACATCCTAGGCAATGTCTACGGACCAAATGACCATAAGACTGAATTTTTTCAAGAAACTATAAACAAGATACTAAAATATAAACATAGAAATTTAATCCTCGGGGGAGACTGGAACGCAGTACAGGACAAGTTCTTAGACAGGTCAAACCATAATGATAGCACGCCCAAAGAAAGCGCCCAAACCAAAAACATGGAATCGATTAAAACAGCACTAGGGGTTGTGGACGGATGGAGAACGCTCAACCCATTGGAGAGGGATTTCTCCTTCTACTCCAATGCACATAACTCATTTTCAAGAATCGACGCAATACTATTAACACCAAACCTACTAAATAAAATAACACACATAGATATGGGAGAGATAATTATTTCTGACCACGCAATTGTGCGCCTAGATCTAGATATGGGGCTGGGCAGAGCAAGCCCAAACACCTGGAGATTCCCAAATTATCTGAGCAATAGCGAAGATTTTGTGAATTACTTAAAGGGAGCCTGGGAAAGATTTGATAACACAAATCAGGAGCATAGGACAAACCCCATACTCTTCTGGGAAACATCAAAAGCAGTAATTAGGGGAGACATTATGGCATATATATCCACAAGAAAGAAACAGGCAACAAAGGAGTTCTGTAACGCAAGTAAAGAACTTAGCAAGGCATTCAAAGCGTTCAAAACAGATCCAACACCCCAAAACAAAGACATCTATAACCAGAAAAAATCCATATGTGAGATATGGTTAGAAAAAAAAGAACTAGGGAAAAAATCAATAAAAGAAGCCAAATTTTTCAGACACGGTAATAAGACGGGTAGACTTCTGGGAAACCTTATGCGCAACTATAGATCAACTAAACCTATCACTAAAGTATATGATAAGACAGAGATAATCACAGAAGCAAAAAAAATAAATGAGGTATTCAAAGAATACTACAGTAAACTATATAGAGACGGAGAGATACTAAATACAGACGCAAGGGAGACTTTTTTTAAAGACATTAAAATACCTAAAGTGAGTCAAGAAGAAATCGACAGTTTAAACTCCCCTATTACTCAAAAAGAGATAAAGGACACAATTCAAAACCTTAAAAACTGTAAGGCCATTGACTTCCGATGATGTCAGGGAACATGGTCGGATAGTCGAGGAGCTCCCGCCACCCTCACGAGCAATTTGCCTGATCGAGCGATCCAAACAACAACAAAAAATCCCAAAAAAACATACAAACAGCACAGCAGACGGTGGGGAAGATGCCGGCCCGCCCAAAAGGGACTCAGGGCCCAGGAGTCACAAAGTATTTTACCCCCGCGCATCGCCCCATTGAACAGTGCGGTGACTCCCAAGATGGCGCTGAAGAAGCAGCCCACGCGGCCCTAACGGACTCAGCCTCCGATTCAGGCGCAGCAGATCTACAAGAACTGGGGTTGAATAAAAATTATTTCGAAGCCCTGTTTCACAGAATGCATAAGGAGCTACGCAAAGAAATCCAGACGGATATGAACATGGCGCTGGAAGGTCTGAGGACTGAAATACACGGGCTATCTAAGCGCACTGAGGTGCTGGAGCGCAAAGTTACAGACGTAATTGGCTCACAACACGCAACAGAGGACGCAGTAATAAGATTAGGCCAAGAAGTCGCTGACCTGAGAGATGCCCTGGAAGAGCAAGAAGACAGGGACCGAAGACAAAACCTGAGAATCAGGAATATACCCGAGACGATCACTGCCGAGGGGCTTCATACGTACCTTCGCAACTTATTCCTGCAACTAGCCCCAAACCTGTCGGATCACGATCTCCAAATGTACAAGGCACACAGGGCGCTGGGCCCCAAACCTGCAGACCCAGAACGACGCAGGGATGTAATCATAAAGCTCCACGCATACTCAGCCAAAGAGAAGATCATGGCTGCAAGCAGGAGAGCAAGAGATATCCAGGTGGGGAACAAACCTCTACAGATCTTCAGCGACTAATCCAGATCCACGCTAGAAAGAAGGAAAGGAATGAAACCCCTCACAAACATACTGCAAGAAATGGGTATTTTCTACCGTTGGGGTTTCCCCTTTAAGCTGATCGTCCTGAAAAATGGACGCCACTACACCATTTCCAGACCAAAGGACTCGCCGGCGTTTCTAAAAGCGTTGGGGCTGAGCCAGCAGCAGGACACCAGACCACCAACCAAGCCCCCCACAAATAACAAAGAGATCGAGGTTCCCCGGGCCTCTGAAAGGCTGGCCAATCAGAAGAATCCAGCGGCCCCTGAGTAACGAACATACCATCTGAAACACGATGACGGTCGCCCCAGAGGGCACAACGAACTACAAAAGCAGCCCAAAGAAAAGAAGGGCGAAGCACCATCTCCTCAGCCCTTCGCTGATCCGAAGCAAGAAAATCTCATCAACCACCGATCCACCTATGGAACCTGTCCCACAAACCTGCCCCCCCCCCCCGCCTCCCTGAAGCTTTGCCCGCACCTCCAATCCCATTACCCAGCAATTAACCAACACAGTACAGACCCCTCACCCCCCTTCAACCCCAACCCTTCCTAGTAGCCCCCCTCCCACCCTGCCTCCACCCCCCCCCTCCCCCTTTCATACCCCCCCCTTCTCGATATCCCCCTTCCCCCCCGCCACCACACATCCTGCCCCGCGATCACCCAACAAATCCTAACGGCGAACTAACATCCCCCCCCCATCGTGGAGGTAAAGCTCTCTCTACTCACCTCATCGGAGCGCTAGAAGGTATCCTGGTCGACCCCGTCCAGGCCTGTCAGCACTCAATCGGAGTTCAGCCCGAGGTTGTGGGATGGTTGGCCCGGCAAGCCCCACCGAGGAGGACAAGCACCACTTGGACCTATGGAGAAAACAGAGGTCCCGTTGACACCCTCCACGGGCGCAGTAAGCGAAGCCGACCGGCGCACCTGGAACACGCCTGCACGAACAGAGGATGCAAGCCCCCTGTACGAACAGAAGGGGCAGACCCCCTGTCCCCCTTCATACCCCCCCCCCCACTCACAGGACGATGGGATGCAGCATCAGGCCTGCCACATCACGGCCCGAGTAGCTCAGGTTGTATAAACCCTCCACTTCCCATCTCCCCCCCCCCCGGACTCTTGCCAATATGCTCCCTAAGTCAGCCTAATAGGGGAAAGTTAGCCAATTTAGAAAGAGAAATGTAAATACTGTTTATCCAGGATGTACCCACAACCCTTACACCACTCCCCAACCTACCCTCCCCCCGCACCCAAGTCTCCCCCCCCTCCCCCTCCCCACTCCCCTTCCCCTCCTTCAACCTGCCCACACTAACTCCCATCCCTCCCCCCCAACCAATATCCTCCCCCCTCCCCCTATCCCCCCTTATTATTGTCTATTCTTAAGCAACAATCAAAAGCAAAATGCAAATGTTGTATGGAAGATACCAAATGATAATATCAAAAACAGTTATGTAATGCAGGTACTAGCAAATGGCCTCCGTAGAAATAAGATACAAGCAAAAGACAAATGGAAAATGCAAATGATATGTGTAAAATACCAAATGTTCATGTAAGAAATAGAGATGATAAACAGACAGAAGCAAATGTACCCCTTAGCAATAGGATATAAGTAACAGATGAAAATAAAATGCAAATGTCACATGAAAAATGCCAAATGTTGTGTTTCCCTCCGTACAGTTGTCAGAAAGAGAGGAAACAAAGGGTTAATAGTAAATGCCTACTCATCCCACAAAGGTTCCTAGATAAGACAAGCCACCCCCTGACCAGTGGTTCCTTCCCCCCTCCCCCCCTCCTCCTCCCTCCCTCCCCCCCCTCTAACCCTCCCTCCCCCCCTCCCTCCCTCCCTAGCCCCCCCTCCCTCCTCTCCCTCCCTCCCCCTCTCCCCTCCCTCCCCCCTCCCTCCTCTCCCCCCCTCCCCCCCCTCTCCCCTTCCTCCCCCCTCCCTCCCCCCCTCTCCCTCCCCCCCCCTCCCTCCCCTCTCTCCCTCCCTCCCCCCCCTCCCTCCCCTCCCTCCCTCCCTCCCCAAGTGACAAGATACAAGCAAAGACCAAAAGGGAAAAACATAAATGCTACGTGTAAAAAAATATATATTTGCGGCCGTTCCCCTGACAACTGTTAGGAATAGAGTTACAAAGCGGTTTCTAACGTAGACCTATCTCAGCCCACATAGATCCCTAGCTAAGACAAACCAGATATGCATCCTTCTCCAGTCCAGAGATTCTTCCCCCCCCCTTTCCCCCCCTTCCCTCCACCCCTCTTCCTCCCCCCCACCCCCTCCCTTCCCCCCCTCTCCTCCCCCTCCTCTCCCCCCCACCCCCTTATCCCCCTCCTCCCCCCTCCCCTCCCCCCCTCACCCCCTCTCCCCACCACCCCCCTCCCTTCCCCCCATCCCCTTCCAGCTCCCCCCTCTCCTCCCCCCCCAACCCCTCCCCCCCCATCATGAAGAGGAACGATGCACCTCGATAGCGGAGAAGTGAAAGATAGCACTTAGAGGAGATGGTACTAACCCCAGGCCCAGAGCAACCAAAATGCGGGTTGATAAATATCGTATGCCCACACCATAACAATATAGACTCTATAAGTCTTGACCGCCAAAATAGAGGTCTTAAACAGGTTTTGTTTCCTCCAAAGGTTTATGTGATGATGTTTAGAATTGTTTACAGGACACCACACTAAGTGGTCACCCCAGAAGTGGTTTCATGTAAGTTTTCTCCCAGAGGGTGTGGGGCCCTCTCTCCGGTCTCCGACCGTGTTCTGAGTTCTGGAAGGATCTCTAGGGGTATTAAACCCCCGCACCTCTCTCACCCACATGGGAGAGGCCTACTTTCTAGGGCCATCTGAAGGCCCAACGACCCCCACCCTCCCTATTGTGTCTCCCTTCCCCTCCCCCCTCCCCCCTCCCCCACCCCCCCACTCGCCTACACAAACTCACCCAAGGTTCGCAAGACTAGTAGCTCTCACTGTGGGAATACAGAGGGCCTCGGAGCTCAGAGCTCCGAAAAACACGCACACCACAAAATGACAGACATAAAATTAATCACGCTTAACGTAAAGGGACTTAACTCAAATAAAAAAAGGAAACTAGCGCTCCAGGAACTCAAAAAAACAAAAGGGGACATTGTTTTCTTGCAAGAAACACACTTTAACTCACCTGTTCCCCCAAATACATTTAAGAGTCTGTTCCCACAGGCTTTCTACGCATCCTCCCCGAGTAAAAAGAAAGGAGTAGCTATCTTAATAAGGAACAACGTCCCCTTTGCCCTAACTCACACTCAAGCAGACCCAGAGGGAAGATTCTTGGTGCTCCGGGGTACTCTAGCAGGTTCACCCATAACATTGGTGAATATATACGCCCCCAACGAAAATCAAACCCAGTTCCTTAAAAAAGTACTGGACTCCCTGGAGCAGCAGGCACTCTCTTCCTTAATCATAGGAGGAGACTTCAACATGGTCGCCTCACACACACAAGATAAAACAAATACCCCAAAAGACCTGCCCAATGCAACTCAACGCACATCTTACATGATCCAATCACAAAAAAAGCAAAAAAATTCAGGGAAATAATAGAAGAATTATCCCTGATCGATGTGTAGAGGGCTCAGCACCAGGGTCAAAGGGATTACACCTTCTTCTCCGCCCCTCATCAGTCCTACTCGAGGTTAGACTATTTTCTGGGTACCAACAACATAGTCCAGGCTTCCTCCCACTCCAATATCGGCCCAATTACCTGGTCCGACCACGCCCTGGTGGAACTCACCCTCTCCCTACCCTTTGTCAAAAACAATCCCTACAAATGGAAGTTGAATGATTCCCTACTCAACTGCCCAGAGACAGAGACAAATATAAGATGTAAACTCTCCTCCTTTTTCCAGATTAACGTAGGTACGGTCTCGGCTCCGGCTATGCTTTGGGAGGCACAAAAGGCCTCAATTAGAGGAGACCTAATCTCGATATCAGCCTATAAGAAAAAAAAAAGCTAAACTCCAAACTGAACTAACAGATAAAATTAAACACCTAGAGCAGCAACACAAAACGACAGCATCCAAAAAAATACTAAAGCAATTAAACCAAACACGAGCAGCCCTCAAACAAACACAATTAGAGGAAGCAGAAAGAGCCCTAAGATGGACAAAACAAAAATAATTTGATAAAGGAAACAAAGCTGATAAGCTTTTAGCCACGAAACTTAGAGGCATACGGGTCAAGTCACAGATACCCAAAATCCGCACAAAAACAGGGAAAGTCACATATGACGAAAAAGAAATAGCACAAGAATTTGCTGACTACTACTCGGAACTTTATAACCTACACCCTATGGGCCAAAATCCGACCCCCTTAGAGACAATCTCAAAATACCTTGAGGAGTACTCCCTCCCCTCCCTCTCAAACGCCGAACTAGATAAACTAAATAAAGACATTACACTAGAAGAACTAACCGAAGCCATTAGCTCCCTTAAACCGGCAAAAACTGCGGGACCGGACGGATTCTCTAACACCTACTTTAAGACATTCATGCTGACTCTGTCCCCTTACTTGCTCGACATGTTCAACTCCTTCTTACAAGGAGAGCCAATCCCCGCTACCATCACTGCAGCAAATTTGTCCATAATCCACAAAGAGGGTCGAGATCCGCTAATCTGTGGCAACTACAGGCCAATATCCCTACTTAACTCAGATCTCAAAATTTACAGCAAGATACTAGCAAACAGGCTCAACCCGATTCTCCCTAGACTCATTAATACAGATCAAGTAGGTTTTGTGTCAGTAAGACAGGCCTCCGACAATACCCGCAAAATAGTGGATATCATCGATCACGTGCATCTCACAGGTAACAAAGCAATGATCCTGAGCCTTGCGCGGAAAAAGCATTTGACAGGATCAAATGGTCCTTCCTAGACCAAACAATGCTGAAGTTTGGTTTTAGTGGTCCCTACTTAGAGGGTGTTAGAGCCCTCTACCAAAACCCCACAGCATATGTAAAAATCTCAGGAGGTCTATCAGACCAATTACAATCAGAAATGGGACCAGACAGGGCTGCCTGCTATCCCCACTCCTATTTGCCCTAACAATTGAACCATTGGCAGCCAAAATTAGACAAGAAAAGAGCATTAAGGGGATTTCGATCTCCAAAAAAGAATACAAAATTTCCCTATTCGCGGATGATGTGATCCTGACCCTCGCTGACCCCCACATCTCCCTCCCGAACCTACAAAAGGTACTCCACCAATTTGGAACAGTCTCTGATTATAAAATAAACATAGACAAGTCAGAAGCACTTAATATATCCCTCCCAAACACAACGTGGAAGCTTTTGCAGTCCAATTATAAATATAAGTGGAGCACTACATACATCAAATACCTAGGTATAAGAATCTCGAGCTCCCACGGATCCCTCTATCAATACAACTATCCCCCACTATTTGACCAAATTAAAAAAGACTTAGAGTCGTTGGAAAAACACCAAATATCATGGTTCGGGAGAATAGTCTCCCTCAAAATGAATATTCTACCTCGGCTGTTGAACTACTTCCAAACACTCCCCGTAGTCGTCCCGCTAACAGCCATGAAAAATGTACAGGCCCAAATGTTCCAATTTGTTTGGAATGACAAGAGACCGAGGGTCCCCAGATCGGTCATGTTATCATCCAAACTAAGAGGGGGTCTGGGGGTCCCCGATGTGGTCAGGTACTACCTCGCAGCCCAGCTAAAGCAAGCCATAGTTTGGAATTGCGACCCGGCAGCAGTCCGCTGGCTCGAGATAGAAACACATTACGCAGCCCCATCCCCACTTCAGCTACTCATGTGGTCCCAAGGAGGAAAAGAAGGAGGACCAAGGAGGTTTGAACTAGGAGCAATGAGATGCACGTGGGACTCGTGGCTTAAAAGCAAAGAGAAGTATGGCCTGCTAAATACCCCTTCACAAATAACCCCTATCTTTGGGAACCCGAACTTCCCACCCGGGTGCTCCAAAAAGCAATTTGCCCAATTTCAGGGGCTTGGAATAAGGCTGGTTGCAGACTTGCTGAAAAATGGAGAGATCCTAACCTTTAAAGAAGTACGAGACAAATACCAAGCACAACACCTCCACCTATTCAAATACCTACAAATTAGACATTTTTTGCTTTCTCTCTCTCAGAACTCCAAATTTCCCCCACCCACCAGATTAGAAAGACTATGCAGTAAAGGCAGGTATCAAAGAGGCCTAATCTCTGAGATTTATAGGGGGATAGAGTCAGCATCAGAATCCCCGACCCACCACTATATGCAAAAATGGTCTGCGGACCTAAACATACAAATCGACAGTGAGGAGTGGGAGGATATCTGGGAGATGGCGGCAAAAACCTCAATCTGCACAGTAACAAAAGAGAATATCTACAAAATTCTATTCCAATGGTACCTGACCCCGGCTAGACTGAGCCAGATCTTCCCCGGCACCCCAGACCTGTGCTGGAGGGGATGTGGTCAAAAGGGAGACATGGCCCATATTTGGTGGTCATGTCCGGAGATTCAGAGGTTCTGGGTTAAGATCCAGACGCTGCTCTACGAGACAACGGGAATTCCTCTCCCCCTAGATCCACTGTCCCTGGTGCTGAGTAAAACATTTGACGACCTACCCCCACCCATGAGTAGACTGGTCTCTGCAATCTTGACAGCAGCCAGGTGCTCAATAGCAGCGGCCTGGAAGCAGGTCAAAGCCCCTGCAAGAAACACAGTCATAAGGCGGGTGGACGAGGTAATGTCAATGGAAAAACTAACCGCTATGTTGCACAAAAAAATGCCAAAGTTCTGGAACACATGGGACCCATGGATAGGCCCCCAGGGCTTGAGATAAAGATATAAAGCGCAAACCGTATCGATGGGACGAGACCAGAACCCAAAGGCGGGAGACGTAGACGAGCCAAGGGGGACTTTCCACCCCCCTCCCCCCTCCCATTCCCCCTCTTCAGCCCCCCCTCCCTCCCCCCTCTGTTTGTCTACCCCCCTCCATCCCCAGCCCCCTCCCCACACCTCCCCCTCCTCTACTCCCTTACCCCCAATTATCAAAAAACAATGTTGGCCAGCATGCACTCAGTACAGTCAAACTTAAACAGTTTTATGTTATTGAAAACTATGTACTCATTCCTGTAAATGTCAATGCCAATAAAAAAGATTGATACAAAAAAAAACTGTAAGGCCCCAGGCAAGGATGGTATGTCAGGAGAATACTATAAACTCTTAAAAGAAGACCTGATAGAACCACTACAGCAACTATATCACAAGGCACTTAAAGATGCCACGTTTATGCAAACAAGTGAAATGGCCCATATAATGATAATACACAAACAGGGGAAGGACCCCCTAAAACCAGAGTCGTACAGACCAATCTCATTGATTAATCAGGACACCAAAATATTCACTAAAATTATGGCAGATAGGCTAGCGAACATTTTCCCGTCCTTGACCCTGACCAGTCGGGATTTGTCAAGGGAAGATCCGCAGTGAAAAACATCAGAAAAGTATTAGCGGCAATAGAGTGGGTCCGACTACACAAGATAGGGAATACAGCCCTCGTGACTATCGATGCGGAGAAAGCATTTGATAACATAATGTGGGAACATGTGTTTTTCGTGCTAGACAAATTTGGACTTAGGGGAAATTTTAGCAACATGATAAAGGCAATGTACAACACCCCAAAGGCTAGAATAATAGCAGCAGGACACCTATCAGACCCATTCCAACTATATAGAGGGACACGCCAAGGGTGCCCGCTGTCACCCCTGCTTTTCAATCTAGCAATAGAACCTCTGGCTATCTACCTTAGACAAATGGAGGATTTTAAGGGGATCAAGATAAACAAAACAGAACTGAAACTATCAATGTTTGCGGACGACATACTAATGTTCATGACTAACCCAGATGAATTAATCAAAAAGGTTCTACAGCAAATAGAGACATTCGGGTCATTCGCGGGCTTTAAAATAAACATATCTAAAACTGAAATGATGTACATTAAAGAACCCCCAGACCCAAGGACACCATATATCTTCCCTGTAAAAGTAACAAAAAAAACCATTAGATACCTGGGGATCATGCTGGAGGCAGACATTTCCAGACTATACGAGAATAACTTTAAACCTATCATAAAAAAATAGTGCAGGAACTAAAAAACTGGACGACACTACCCTTATCACTATTCGGGAGAGCAAGCGCGATCAAAATGATATCGTTTGCCAGACTCCTATATCCCATACAGACTCTCCCTATGCTCCTCAAACATGAAGACATTACTGAAATAAATAGAGCAATGACAAAGTTCCTATGGGGAAATAAGAGAAGCAGAATAGCCCTAAAAAAACTACAATTACCAAAGGAAATGGGAGGTATCAACCTACCGAATATCAGGAACTATAACATAGCAAGTATAATGAGACATGTAGGAGACTGGATAAAAGACACCAATCATTACTCCTCCATAGAAATAGAAAAGGAGTTTTCTCCAGAGACCTCCCTGAGAGAACTAATACACACAAAATGGGGAGACATCCCAGTGATCCAAAGAAACAATATTCTAATCAAAGATACCATAGTAACGTGGAAAACGGTCAGAAAAAAGTTTAAACTATCACACACAATTTCTAGATATATACCAATCCAAGATAACCCCAAATTTATACCAGGGCATACCCAAACATCATTCCAAATTTGGGAAAAAAAGGCATTACTTGCCTAAAACATGTGATTAACACAGACAAACAGGAATATATGACATTCCAGGAGCTCGCACAAAAATGGGACATCCCCCAAAATCTAATACACGCCTTCTCATACACACAACTAATCAGTTTTTGCAAAAAATTGGCAAACTATAAAATTACAGTACTAAAAAACAATAGAATAGACGACTATTTTAAATCAAAAGAACAGGACAAAAGCAAATTGTCAGAACTATACAGCATTATTAGAGATCAAGACATAGAGACCACACACGCCAACACACTTAGGGCATGGAAAAAAGACTTCCCAGAAATACAAAACATGGAACAGCTAATACAGGGCATACGCAGGGTACACAAGATTATACCGTCAGAGACATGGCGGGAAATGCAATACAAAATAACACATACATAGCATTCAAACGACAGATAAAAACTAGGACAGAAGACACCACGGTTTGCCCTAAATGCACGACACCAAAGGCGGACCTTAAACACTGCCTCTGGACATGCATACATATATCCAGATATTGGGACCAAGTGCTAGATTATATGAAAGCAAAATTAAAAATCTCATGGACAAAGGACCCAATACCTATGATATTTGCAAATATAGAAAACTGGACGGAGGGTAAACAAATCAGCAGAGCAGTAACCAGACCCACAGAGGTTATACTACTAGCGGCAAGAAAGACCATTATGATAAACTGGATACAAACACAACAGCCCTCAATGGAACAACTACAAACTAATGACAAACTAATGACAATAGGCAAACTGGAGACATCCATAGACAGGAACAGAACAATGGAAGACTTCCGCCAAAGATGGGACTGGTTCCTTGAGGAAAGAGACTTGAAGACAGGGGACGGTTAGGGTAAAGGCATGAGACAGGGGATGGAAAGTAGGAAATGAGTGAACAGGACCAACACGACAAGTTGCGTTAGAGTATAAGTTTAAAGTTTAAGGTTAATTAGATAGGAATCGAACTGGAGAAAATCGTAACCATAATGTATAACACAAGGGTGTAACAAGGTGAATGTAACCGAAGAAAAGAAAAATGCTTGCCCATATGGCAAAAACGAACCCAAGTTGGAGTTCAAAGTTAAGAGAAAATATGTTTAATATATGAAAAATTTGTAAACAATGTATGTGAATAACGGTGTGACATAATATGAATGTACCAGCACAAGTTTTCAAGCTGATCGCCTGTATACTGAAAATGAACCCAATAAAAAAGATTTGTGAAAAAAAAAATATGTTTATGAAAAACATGGTTATTCCAAACCGCAATAAGCATATAAATCTGTTGATAACCAAGAGGGGAGGGTCAGATATTTTTCGGACTCTCCTTTTTTAGGGGGAAAGGAGACCACGTAGAAAGAAAAAATGGTGAAAAAAATGTTGAATCCGTGGCTCCATTCAAACAGATTTTCTCCCCTAAAAGAAGTGTCACTGGTGGCCTCACCCCTAAAAAGAAAAAATGGAGAGGGACCAGAGGTGGGAGAAGGTGGAACAAAAAAGAGGATGAGGTAACTTAACCTAAAGGTATCTTTAATATTAGAAACGTAGAACTAACGAAAGATCAGGTCTCACTTCTAAACAAAGGTATGAATTTTGCGCCAGCCCAAGGCCTAAATTCATTTAAGCTATTTGTGGATGCTCACAAATATTTGAGAAAACTTACTCCCAAGCGCTATTTTCTAAAACAAAGTGCAGAAGAAAAAACTTTTAAGGAATGTAATAAAGAACCAACTGAAGTAGTTGTTGATGATAATTTAGCACTTAATCAACATTCAGGTCTTAAGCCAAAATCCCAATTTTTTTCTAAACATTGTAAAGGTAACTATCTGGAAACATTTTTTCAGCTAGTTATCAAGGACTTTGAAGAATTGCAGCAAAAAAATTGTAATAATAAAAAGTATAATTTAAGTAAAAAAGAACATCAAGAAATTTTAGAATTACAGTCCAATAAACAGCTTGTAATTAAACAAGCAGATAAATGTGGAGGAATAGTAGTTATGTCAAGAGACTACTATATGAGTGAGGCCAATCGTATTTTGGGTGATACCTCTACATATAAGATTCTAGGAAGCGATCCAACAATTGGCTTCCAAAAAATCTTAGAACAGTTGCTAGAAGAGGGCAGGACTTTAGGAGTGATAGATGATAAAGAGTATCATTATCTGAACAATAAGTACCCCAGACTGACTATTTTTTATTTTATCCCCAAAATACACAAAAATTTAGAGCGGCCTCCCGGCAGGCCAATAATATCTGGAATAAATTCTATCACTCAAAATCTGTCGGAGTACATTGACCATTTCCTCAAAATATGTGGTTCAATTACACTCCTATCTAAGAGATAGTACTCAGGTCATAAATATTTTTCATCAACTAGATTGGGAGAAAGATTATTTGTTCATAACATGTGACGTAGCATCACTCTATACAAGTATAGAACATAGTAAAGGCTTGGAGGCAATTAGAAGAGTGCTTATGAGAGATGTTTCTCTTCATAAAGAACAATTATAATTTTTAATTTCAGGAATACATTTTATTTTAAACAACAACTACTTCTGGTTCAATGATTGATTGTTTTTACATGCAGTTGTGTGGTACTGCTATGGGGACCAGATTCGCCCCTAGTTACGCCAATCTATTCATTGGGGTCTGGCAGGAGGACCATGTCTGGAGGGGTGGCGAGCTTGGGGCGGGTCTGATCCGGTGACATAGTTATATAGACCATGTGATCCTCGTTTGGCGTGGCACACAATTAGATGCCCTGGGATTCATTGATAATTTGAACCACAACGATTGGAATCTTCAGTTTACATACACTGTGAGTAAGGATAATATTCATTTTTTAGATCTGCATCTATATGTTGAAAATAAGAAGGTCAAATGTAAAACTTATTTCAAGTCCATAGATTGCAATACATATGTGGACCGTACCAGCTGTCACCATAAGGATTGGTTAAATAACATTCCCTATGGACAGCTAAAACGCATTAAGAGGAATTGTACCTCTGACCAGATTTGTAAGGAAAGTGCAAGAACGGTAACAGTGGCGCTCCCTCAAAATAGCTGGGTGTCAGCGGCATCCAAGAGCTCTATATGCACCACATAAAAGGAGAATGTGTATAAAGTCCTGATGAGATGGTACCTGACCCCGCTACGATTATCTAAGTTTGTCAGAAATTACCCCCCATTGTGTCCTAAACAATGTGGGGAACAGGCAGACTTGCTGCACATGCTGTGGGGTTGCCCCAAGATAATCCCAATTTGGGACGACATCAGGAATTGGCTCCAGAGAATTCTCGGTCGCACGATCCCTTTAGACCCCTGGTTGTTCCTGCTGGCCAGACGCACTCCAGGGCTAAACAGATCGACGCACAAATTAATTGCACATTTTGCAACCGCCCTGAGGTGCGAAATCGCAGCACTGTGGAAGCAGCCCCAGTTACCCAATATCCCACACATCAGGAATAGAATCTGGTATGTCTGCCGGATGGAGCAGTTAACGAGTCTGGTTAATGACACCGGCACAAATTTTCTAAAAGTTTGGGCGCCCGGGCTGGCCCAAATAGATACATGTATGATTTGTGGGAGAGTGAACCCCGCAATGCTCCACAAACACACATATGACTGGGTGTACAAATGCAATAAAACAGTCTCTGACCAATACAAAGGATGAATAGGCAACTGATCTGGCACTGAAACAGTCAATGAATCAAAAGCATGAATAAACGGGATAACAGACTATGAACCTAGGTGGGGGGCTAGTAAACAGGAGATAGATAGAGACAGGATGAGAAGCAACCATAGGGTGCCCCTCTCATGTACTCATGGATACCATCGTCTGCTGCCCTTACCCGACCTGGTGTCTTCACTGCCCGTATGTTGCCGGTCTCGGTTGATGAAGCGCCGCGCTCGTGGATGACGTCATCACAGGAAGCAGGCAGCGGTGCTGGGTCCGGTCACAGCGCGCAATGCGCTCCAGCGCTCGTAGAAGCCCCAATGAAGGAGGGGGCGGCACCAGGTGCATATGTAGAAGGGGAGGGAACGTACCGACTCCCTGCTCAGAATAGTTGCCTGCGTGCTCCACCCAAAAGGGTAAATAGTTGGTAGGTGGTCACTGCAAATGGAACTCAGCCAAAGGGATAAAATAAAATCAGCTTTATTAAACTTGAATGCTGCACATCACAGAGAGCACCTCTGACGCGTTTCGTTCCGTTATGGAACTTTATCAAAGAGTAAAAAGTCTCTCAACACTGGTTTCTTTTGTAGGCAGGTCTCCTCCCATGATTGGTTAAAACAGAAGTAAGCAATCAATTAATCATGCTAATAAGCCATGGGAGGACTCAAAAGAAACACCAGAATCTGGACTAGACAAACAACAACAAAGCATATAGAAAGATTAAAACAAAACATATATAAATTAAAAACAAGACAGGTGATGAAGCAGCATCAATGATGTAGATGTATATCATATATCATAAAAAAGGGGGGGAAAAAGCACATATGGAATATAACCCAATGAAACACTGCAAAAAATACATAACGTGTGTAACATGATTGATTAATATAAAAAATGAAAAATGAAATGAATAACATATCAATGTTGATGAACCAATATTAATATGAATTTTTATAAATGTAACAATACTTGGAAGAACATACAAATAACTCCTAAAGAAAAGGCTGAGAATGTAAATAAAGTACACAGTTAAATATTGTAAAACATGTGTATAATGTATCAGCAGACACACTCCCAAGACTCCCCACCCCATTAACCCTGAAGGAAATGTTTTAACTCCCAATCAAGGTTAATGCCATTGGGGTGGAGAGTGTTGAGAGTGTATATCCAATACATCTCCTGTTTGTTAAGTATATTTTCCCTGTTACCACCTCTAGGGTGGCACGGTATATGTTCTATGGCTGTAAAAGAAAAGTTGTTAATGCTACCTTTTGAACAGAATGTAAAGTATCTAGACACAGGGTGATTTAAATCCCTCTTTTTTATCAACCGTACATGCTCAGCAATTCTCACTCTAAGGGGTCTTATGGTGCGACCCACATATTGATGTCCACAGCCACACTACAGGACATAAATAACAAAACTAATGTTACAGTTGAGAAAGGTCTTAATGTAATATTTGTTGAGATCTACATTTATATGCGATGTATCTAGTTTGGACTGCATACTGACACATAGAGCACTTGCCACACTTGAAAAAGCCTTTTGGTATATTTTTAACATTAAAGAAATTAGACCTTGAGTCAAACATACTTGGAGAAGTGGAAGGCCAAAGTTTTGGCTTTACGATAAGAGAATCTAGAACCATTCTCTACAATGCTGCAAATATCTTTATCCAACAACAATGTATGCCAATGTTTTGAGATAATGTTACAGATTTGTTGGGATTGAGAATTAAATGTACTGATAAACATTGGACTTTTCTCATTGCTAGAGAATGATAGTAAATCTCTCTCTTTTTTGGATAGAAAGTTTTTCTTCTTCTTACAAATAAGAGTTCCTCTATCCATAGCATCTGCCTTGTTGAATGCTGTAGTGATGTCTTTTTCAGAGTAACCCCTTGCTAGAAATCTATCAGACATCTCCTTGGCCCGAGACAGGAAAACCTCATTGTCTGAACAGAGTCTTTTTAATCTAACAAATTGAGCTCCTGGGATATTCTTAATCAAAGAGCGTGGATGACAGCTTTGTGCGCTAAGAAGCGTGTTTCTAGAATTTTGTTTCCTGTAGATGTCTGTCTGTATAATCATCTCATTGTCAACATACAAGAATAAATCTAAATAATGAATATTGTTAATATTGTGTTCAAAAGTAAACTTAAGGTTATAATCATTTGTGTTTAAATAATCGAAGAAAGATAATAGTGAATTTTCGTCCCCATTCCAAATAAAGATCAGATCGTGAATATATCTCCCAAAATAGACAATATATTGACGAAATGAATTGTGGCTGTGATAAATAAACTGTGATTCCCAAAGACCCATAAATAAATTTGCATACGAAGGTGCAAAACTTGTGCCCATAGCAGTGCCTAATAAATAAAAGTGCGAGTCAAATAAAAAGTAATTGTGCGTGAGTAAATAGGATATTGATTCTAATAAAAAAGTGCAATGTGAAATAGATAAAGTGGATAATTCAAGAAAATGTTTAATAGCAGTGAGACCGTGTTGGTGTTCAATAATGGAATACAGGGAGGTCACGTCCATAGTATTCCTTGTGCCATGTATTCCTTGTGCCAAGTGAGTTCCTGTATGCTGACAATGAAATCAGTAGTATCTCGAATGAAGGACGGTAACTGAAATACTAGGGGTTGTAAGAACCTGTCCACATATCGCGATAACCCATCTCCCAAAGATCCAATGCTCGCAACTATAGGGAGATGGTGGAATACCGGAATCACGGGATTTGGACAGGAGAGAAATTCAAACTCTTTTTGATTTATAACATTTAGAATTTTGCCCATTTCTAATAATTCCAACAATTCAAGGTGATACTTGGTGATACTTGGATGTAGGATTACTCTTGAGACGCCGATAAGTGGTTGTGTCTCTCAATTGTCTCATAGCTTCACATTGATATTGGTTTTTAGACATAATAACAAGAGCACCGCCCTTATCCGCATTTCTAAGAACTATATCATGATCTTTTTTGATACAATCAATTTCTTGAATTTCAGTGTAAGTAAGATTTCCTTTCGTAACATTGGAACTAGAGAACCCTTTAGCTAGTATACGTAAATCACGTTCCACTAAATGTTCGAATGTAGTAATAGATGGACCTCTATTAAAACTGGGACAGAATATTGATTTTGGACTGTAACCCGAATCTTCATAACCAAAAAATGGTTGGGTATATGTCATGAGGGGTTCGCCTTGTAGTTCCAGTAAAGAGTCCATATCGGAAACAACACAGTTTTCCTGAAAGTTCAAAGTCTGAATGTCCTGAACAGGACGTGGATTAACTCCTGGAGTGGGATCCTCTAAACCATTGATTTTTTCCAGACTATTCTTTGCTGCAAACATTTTCTTTAAAGTTAATTTCCGTGTGAATTTTTGTAAATCTATTACGGTTTGGAACAACTGGAAGTTTTGGCTGGGCGCAAAACCAAGGCCCTTATTGAGGAGGGACAGTTGGTCTAGGGATAAATCAACACCGGATAAATTGATGACATTATCGGGTACCCCTAGTCGTATTTCTTCCTTTTGGTTCTCCCTCTTCCCCCCTCGTTTCCTCTTGGATCTCCCCGACTTTTTGTACCCATCTCTAAAAAAGCCGAAGAGGGTTGCCCAGAGGACCTACTAGCTTTAGAAGAGGCAAAAGATGGTGTGGCATAGCTCTCATAATTTGTATCCTAACGATCTCTAGACTGTTCTCTAGGTCTATCAAAAGATACTGAGTGAGATCTAGGTTCTGGGTCTGAGTAATCGGATTCAAAACTTGATGTCTCTACACGTTTATTTTTGAGAATTGATTTATTAGGGGGATTAACAGTCCATCTCCTAGGATTTTGTTTTTTACCCTTAGGGGTACTTGAGCCCGAAAACTCTCGGACTACTATTGGTTTTTGTCAGCAATAAACTTGTTTTTTTGTGTAATCAACACGGTCTCTTTCAAATTTTAGATGTTTCTTTTCACTAATGATATCTTCAGATATTTCAATATTAGATGATAATGTTTTATCGTTCTTAATAAATTGCTCCCTTTTGCTGAATGGTTGCAATTTAATTTGAAGGATTTTTATATCTGCCATTAGAGAAGATTTTTCTTTTGTTTTTTGCTGGATAATGAGCTCCATCAATTTTTAGAACACGAATCGAGGGCCTCCACCCAGTCTAATTCAAATTGTTTGCTCATAAAGCCAAATGATGGTACTTTTTTAATACGTAGTCCCCTAGGGATGCGGTTACATCTAATGTAATTCTCAAGTGAAGTGATATCCCACCAAAGTCTTATATTTTCAACTAAAAGTTTTTCAAGCTTCACAAAATGATGGGTTAAATCTGAAGGCTCATCACAGATAACTTCTGAGACACCATCAAACAAATGGGTTGCCTTTCTCAATCTCTTAGTGTCGTCTCCACAAGTATGTACATATGTACTGTATTCATTCTCAGATAACACATTATCTTCTCCACTGGATTCTTCCATATTCAAAAATTAATAATAATAATCCAAAGCAACTGCAAAATTAATAAAAAAAGAGAGATACGTATAAAGTATAGGTCAGAATGTGCATAAAACGTTATAGATATGCATATAAATGAGAACACCCGTTCTTCCAGGAGGGAAATAATGAATAAATTGCTTTCAGTATATATCCATGTGGATGTGAGCTACCTAGGACTAATAAGATACATGTATGATTTGTGGGAGAGTGAACCCCGCAATGTCCGGTGCTCCACAAACACACATATGACAGGGTGTGTGTACAAATGCAATAAAACAGTCTCTGACCAAATAGATATCCCAGGGGTCAGTGACGCTAACATACTCCTTTAATAGTAACGGACGCATTCTCCTCTGATGTGGAGAGACAATTAAGGGACGTATACAAACTAACCAGAAGGGACTTGACGCTAGGCCAATCAGGTAGAGAGGTCGGATGGAAAGGCCTAACATGGAGCTATGGGCGGATGAAGGAAGGGAACTTTAGTTCGGAACCTCATCCCTGGGGTCAACAACAGTGAGCCCACCCTGCGACTCTCCGGAGAACAGAAACTTCTGGAGAAGGCTGCCCCCCCTCACCCCCATCCCCCCCCATCCACCCCCTCTTTGTGTCCCCGGGTCTTGTTTGTTAGTGCGTCTCCCCAGTGCGTCAGTGTTGGTTCAAGTACAATAAAAGAGTGGACGTGGTTACCTTTATGTATGACATTGGGTTGGCAGACATTGTTATGAATATACCATGCACTCAATAAAAACATTTTTGGTTGAAAAAAAAATAGCTGGGTGTGTTGTGATTCCCTAGATTGGGAAGGGCTCAATTCAGAAAAGTATGAAATTAATCAAATGATACTGGCCCTGATGATGCTGCTGCTCAATCGGAAGGATCGTCCCCTGATCCTTGGTTAGAGTGCGAGTGTGGTAATGATGAGCGCATACAAAAAAGAAAGAAACATACAGTGTATAAAAGTATCAAACTTGCAATAAGATGAATTGTCGGGGATATTTAGAATAATAATGATATGTGTACTCACAGGATAACCTTTGAAAACCGGGTCTGTTTGCGGCCCTCGGGGACTGGAATTGTGCCTGTCCTGTTTGTACAGCAAATAAAAACATTCATTTACAGTATTAATACAAGTTAAAACACACATCTCCTTTATTTAAATACCTTTCTTTATTCAGAAAATATACAAAACGGAACATCTCCTTTACACAAGAACAGCAAGTCAAAACATTTGCAGTGGGATGGTGTGCAGAACAGTCAGGCCTGCACCACTACAGTCCTCGACGGCAGCAAACCGGGCCTGTTTGCAGCCCTCCGGGACTGGAACAAAACATTTACCAAACATTTTCAACAGTGGAACACTCAGTCAAATGCGCACCCCACCAGATTGTCCTTCCATGGCCGATGCCTTGCATGGCGCAAAACGCCATTAATGCAGTCTCGAACGCCTTTCATTACAGGATCTGTAATTGAATAATAGCGCCGCAATTCCTCCAGAATGGTCTTTCTTAAATTGTCTGGAAGGGCCTTTTTTAGGCGATTTCCTTCGTAGTTCACTCTGAAGGCCCAGTCGCAGTACAACGAATAGGGCACATTGTGCTTAAAAATGTACAAGGCATACTTGTGGGGTGCACCAGCACTCATCACCCTATACTTCTCCCTGAGCGCCGGTGGCAGATCGAGCAGGGTGATGTTGGGCACCGTATCGATGCGAGCGAATGTAGGTCTTCTGGGAGCGGGTGTGCTTGAGGCGACAGGCGAGGGTAGGTTGTCAGGGAGGAAGCTTTCTTCCTGTCTTGGTCGCCGTGTTGTCTCCTGGCGTGGTCTTGACGGGGTTGTCATTTCCTCATCAACGGCATACATGTACACTACATCTTCTGGTTGAGGGGGTGCACTTGATGATGGAAGGGTGCCGATGCTCCCATTCATCACATCCGTGCCACCCCCCTGCTCCGGTGTCGGGGAAACAGGGGCATGAACACCGAGCAAATGATGTATCCCCGCTATGTCAGTCTCTATCTTCTCCATCTGTTGAACCATATGTAGCATCCGTTGCTCTATATTTAGCATCGTCTCCAGAAGCAGATCTATCTTTGTCAGCATAATGGAGTCCACAGGGATATCCACACTTATCCCATTCAGCATCCGCTTTAACGAGCTGCTTCTTGTGCATGGCGTGTGGACATCTGGGTGGATGGGTGCTACGGAGGATGAGATGGGGCAGCGTCGTCGAAGAAGGGTGGAGGAGGTGACCTGTGGATATCCGGTAGAGGAGAAGCGTGTCACGGTTGTGCTCGCCAGGTCTGCAAGGTAAGGCAACCAGCAAACCGAGGAGCGGATTCCTTACAGTACCCCCCCTTCACGCGAGACCTCCGGGCGAACAGGACCACCCATAGAGTTGGGGAACCAGGAATTGTTCCTGAACTGTCTAGGATTAGGGGCAGAGTCGTGGTCCAGAGACTTGTAGTTACTCCTTAGTGTACCCCCACCCCCTGGTGAGAACTGTGGCCAGACAGGGCCATCCATGGGTCTCGGGGACATCGAGTTGTTCCTAAAGTTTTTTAGGTGGAAAGGGGATCCGTAAACGAGCAGTTCCTTGGTGAGTACTGTTCTAGGATATGAGAGTGGTGGAAGAGACATCATTGGTACGTGGTTCGCCCCGCAAAATGACTTGGAAATCCAGGGCTGTGAAGAACCAGAGGGTTCCAGAGCAGAAACGGCAGAAGAACCCCCACTGGAAGTCCAGTCTTTAATAAAGGAACCGGAATCTAGGATAAGCGGCCTTGATAGTTGATCAAATACGCCAGGAGGAACTTCGGGACAGAAAAAGTCTTGGCAGGCCACTGCATGTTGGAATTTGCGAGGGACTTTTCCTCCAGAAGTCTCCCAGGTAATGGTTAGTGAGGGTATAGGCTGGGTGGAAGCATCTCCCGGTATTGGTATGGAAGGTGACAAGGCAAGCAGTAAACCAGGCATAGAGACCGAAATCTTGGGATACATACAGAGTATTTCCAACTGAGAGGAAATAACAGGGGCAACCGAAGGTTCCGAGGAAAAAAACATGGTTTCGCAGGGGCAGAGAAGCAAACATCAGTGGAGCTCTCAAATACTGGGAAATCCTCAGTGGGAGATAGTATTGTCAGGGAATCAGGAATAGGCCTTGGGATTTTCATATCAGGAGCTTGAGAAAAAGGCAGAGCCCGGGTAGTGGCGGGAGGGAAGCTAACATCAGAAGCTGAGGTCTGTACCTCAGTGACAGTGACCTGAAAGCCAACAAGCAGCAAGTATGAACTATGAAAACTCTTAATGACAGGCACCTTAGGAGTACAAGGAGTCTTTTCCGAAACTGCAAGGACCCTAACCACAGGGGTACTTAACCCGACAAAAACATGAATAGGTGTGTTTTCTAGTGCAAGAATTCTGATCACAGGACTCCTAGCCGGTAGTGAGGGTGTCTGGGTTTGACTAGTGAAAAAATCAGACGTATTGATAAGTGACTTAGAATCAATTACTGAGGTTCTAGATTTGCTGGACATGTGTGAAAAAATACCCTTTAAGACAGGAGCTTTAATTTCTTCCCAGAGTAACCCAATGGTTGCTGGGGCATATTTAGATGCAGTACTGAGGGACTGAGTTTCAGCAAAGGCAGGACAGCTAAATAGCTCAGATTAAAACCCCAGGACTTGTAATATAGGCATGATGGTCTCAGACAGTACTAAGGGAGTGACCACAGATATGCTGATCCCTGGAGGATTAGCCTGGACAGAGAAATCAGGGGAACCCCCAGCCAGGATAACCATTGTAGGAAGAGATTCAGAATCTGAAGGAGAATCATTACCTCTCAGAGTCTCAGAACCAGTAAGACACAATTCAGCGTGAGGGGAAACAGTGTGCAGGCTTCTTACTAGTCTATATGAAAAAGCGTCACTTTTGAGAGGAAGCCGTGTGTCAGCAAACATTCCTGGGAACACAACATGAACCCCAGGAGGGACATACAGACTACTGTATGCTTTTAACCCTAAGCTTAGAGAAGAGGAGAACACAGACAGTACACTGGGGTTAAACATAACTGTACTGGTCTCTGAAGTAGATATTTGGTAAGGAATGTCTGGGAAACCAGAAATGACTGCAGATTCCACAATGTGGGGACTATGCGCTGAAGCAGGGATCACCGCTCTCTGGGCGACAGGCTGGTTCAGTGAAATACCCGGGAGAAGGAACTCTGCGATCAAGCTTAGGGAAAAACCTGATTCCTGAATACATTTTACAGGAACCAGAACTTTAGCTGAAGTCACCGGAGGCGAGACTGCGGAAACTTGAGCTGAAGCAGGGGATTTATAGCGAAGAATTTCTAAGGAATCCGTAAGGTTAGGGGAATCCTTCAATGCAACCTCTGCTGTCTGACTTGGGGACTCACTCTCTGAGGCTAGTACGAAGGCATTAATTTGGAGGCAGCCAGAATTTACAGGGGTTAATGCAGACAGTACCTGAGAGTAGAACATAGGAAGTCTTCTCTCTGAATTGGGGGAGACAAGGGATTTCTCTTCTGGAGCTAGGGGCGTGACCATGGCTTGCAAAGAACAGGGAATTATCAAAGGAGACTCAGAGAGCTGCCCCACAGTGGTTAATACAGAAATGACCCTGGGAACAGAACTTAGGGATTCTTTCTCTGACGGGGAAAGCGCACAGGACTGCTTAGCAGGGGTTAAAGCTGGAAAACCCTCAAGGGCTGGAGTGAGGGATTCAGAGTTAGAAATAGAGGGACTAAGGGACTTATTCTCTGATACTAGAACCTTAGTGTTGGTTAGAGAAACATACGTATACTCCAGGGGAGCCTCACAGGCCTGATCGGCAGGGGTTAACGTAGACATATCATTGGTGTCAGGGAACCCGGGCATACAATCAAAGCTAGGGACCGTGGCAGTTACTACGTTGGGAGATGGTGATAGTGGATCAGTTTGGTCATTTCCTGGAGAGGGTGATACGTCCCCAGGCTTAACGACAGGACTGGCAGCAGAGGGAGCCTGCCAAGCGGCAGCGTAGGCGGCCAGGAGGGGGTCCTGTCTTATCATGCAACTGTCCAATGCCAAGGAAAGTACAAGCAGCGTCTCCTGAGCGTGATCCAACATGAAGTACGGGTCCGGTTGTACTACGGGAATGTCCAATGATAAGGCCAGGGCATTGAGTGTAATACGGGCGTTGGCCAGTTCCACAGGACTCACCTTATCCCAAGTTAAAGGGGAATCAGGGGAGAGAACACTGCTTTCACTGGCCAGAACACTGGCCAGGTACTGTTTTAAGTCCTTGAGGCAGTAAGCCTTACAAATGAGATCATTACGGCATTTCTTTTGCAAAGGGGTTAAACCTTCTGACATAAACGGATCTTCCATCAGGGGTATTATATCGCACAGATATTCATTTTCAAACTGGGACTGGTCTACAGACCGGGACAGGTTTTTAGGAAAAAACTTACCAACCCTCACCACAGAGCGGTCCGAGTTTGTGGGGCCGAGCATACTGTCACGGTTGTGCTCGCCACAAACCTGGGTCGGACCGCGTGGCTGAGGTGGGGTTGTAAAAGCACCGACCTTAGACCGCGCAGGCTGATCCGGATTGCGCAGTTCGTAGTCGTACGTAGCAGGATCAGGATAGGAGAAGACAGCATCGTCGTTGGACAAGCCAGGGTCAGGACAGGAGACATCAGGGTAAACGTTGTTCAAGCAGGAGTTCGGCAACAGGTAGTCAGGAGAGCCCCGCTTCAGCTTAGGAGTGCGGGGGTGGCCTCTGCGCGAGCGGCAACCATGGCCCATGGTACTGGTCACAGGAGATGGTAGGCAGACCAGAATAGCACACCGCCTAGCTGCACGGGTAAACCAGTGCTTCAGCGCAAGAGTCCAGAGCGGGCTGGGGAATCCTCCGTTTCAGCTCAGGAACCAGGACACGGCCTCTACATTAGGGAAAGAGCAGCAGGCCCCAGGAACCAGGAAGCTGAAGAACACAGGGGAAACCTCCGCTTCAGTGCAGGAAACCAGGAGGCTGAAGACGCAGGGGAAACCTCCGCTTCAGTGCAGGTAACCAGGAGGCTGAAGAACGCAGGGGAAACCTCCGCTTCAGCACAGGAGAACAGGAAGCTGAAGAACGCAGGGGAAACCTCCGCTTCAGCACAGGAGAAAGGAAGCTGAAGAACGCAGGGGAAACCTCTGCTTCAGCACAGGAGAACAAGCGGGAGCTTGTGGCAGAACAGTGGTGACATCCGGAAAGGACTATGCTCGGCGGGGAGCATTGTGGGAAAGCAGTACTTAAAGGCCAGCGGGCCAATCCCCGGAGGGGGGTGTGAAAGTACTGCTCCAATGAGTGAATGCAAGGCTAGGTTGCAGTGATAGGCTGCACAGCTGCAGTAGATACCAGAGGGAGTGTGTGGCAGTATTGCTTTGGTGAGTGAATCCAGGCTGCAGTAAATATCAGGGGAAGTGTTCCAGAACTGCACATGTCTGCAAGGTAAGGCAACCAGCAAACCGAGGAGCGGATTCCTTACAAAGCGGCAGCGTCGTCGAAGAGGGATGGAGAAAGTGACCTCTGGATTTCCGGGCGAGAAGCAGAGTCGTCTAAGCGCAAAGGAAAAAGTTACCCTTGGATTTCAGAGGCAACAGCGGCAGCGTCGTCGAATAGAACTAGAGAAGATGGCCTGTGGGTTTCCGGGAGGGCTGTGGCAGCGTCGAGGACGAGGAGTGGAGAAGACGAGCTGAAGATTTCAGGGACAGCGGCGGCAGAGTCGTCGAAGCGTATGGGAGGAAGTGGTCTGCGGGTTCGATGGGTTGGCTGCCATTTGTTTTGCATTGAGAGTACATCACCGTATTTCTTCTTCACATAATAAGGCTGACGTCTATTAAAACCCTTAGCCTTTGGGGTCAGCAGAAGGTTTTCTTTATTGGCCTTAGCCTCTCGCTTTGGCTTTAGCGTGGAAACGGCAACTGCCTTTCGGTTTTTCTGCATGACAGACACGGCAGAGGCGAGTGTGTTCCTGCGTCCGTAGAATCGGGGTTGATCCATGGAAGCAGATGGCACAATGCAGTATCTGGACAAGGGCAAGTTCAGATAAAGATCATCGAGTGGTGGGCTATGCAAAGTCTGTAACCTTTTATGCATGGCGACGAGGTACAGGTGTTGAAAGTGGGCGTACTCAAATGTGAGTCATTACCGTATAACTACACCATCCATTTTGTGGATTCACTGCACATTGAATACACATCGACTAAACATCGAATATACATTCTTGTGTTTGTATTTCTTTCTACTCGCAGCAATACCCGTTAAAAAGATTTCCAAGGAGCTCAGCATGCGAATTAAGATGTACACGAGCGGACAGAAAATTAACGACTGTGGAGGGGGGGGGGGGGGGGTGAGTCATGCGCTGTAAGCAGCTAGCTCCCATCTCAAAGAGGATTACACGCAGGCGCAGTGAGGCTTGGTAGCTCGGCTATGGACAGATTAAGAACACAATGTCAAGTATCAGAAAATTAACGACTGTGGAGGGTGGGGGTTGGGTGAGTCATGCACAGTAGGCAGCTAGCTCCCATCTCAAAGAAGATTGTACACAGGCGCAGTGAGGCTTTGTAGCTCGGCTATGGACGGACTAAGAACACAATGTCAAGATTCAGAAAATTAATGACTCTGTGGAATTTCAAATCCTTGCGCTAGCCTTTTGTGTGTTCGTGGGGGAGGGGGCTACAGGGTACAGCTGTATGAAGGTCAAAGATAATGTCATACTGTACTATAATTTCAGTACGTACAGTAAAAAGCACACAAATCAACCCTTGTGGAGAAAATAAAAATAAAAAAAATAGAAGACAAAACAAATTAAATTTTTTTTTTTTTTTTTGGTCACTCACTCAAGCAAGCAAGCAGTGGTGGGCGAAGTTACAGCTTGCGTAGTAATCACCTGCTGATTGAAACCAGACACACGTTCAAAGGAATGGTGTGGGAGAGATGTACTGCATTGTAGGGAAGATAAGAAGTTGAAATACCCTGCAGTGCAGTTAATTATCCTGAGCGAGGGGAGAGCGCTTTATATGCCGAAATGTCACACTGTTACAGTACTGTACACGCCTATGCGTTTCAACAATTTTTAAATGAGACATACTGTACAGTACAGCACTGCAAATGTATGTACTGTATACTTTAAATATGCAAATTCACAATTACTGCGTGCGCACACACAGACTGTGTACTGACGTAGGTTGAACCGCGAAGGTACTAGACTTCCAAGACAACAGCTTGCAAAAGCCGCCCTGAGTTTCTACACGGCATTGCAGTATTGCAGACAGCGAGAATAAAATGTTAATATCATGAGCGCTAAAAGAAAGCAATTCACTCAGGGCAAAACAATAAAAAAAACGCACCTAACCGGGATTATCTGAGAACCGCGGATCTAGCCGTTTTAGACTCAGGTCGGCCGCCACAGTATTCACGCCCCAACACTCCTCAGGCAATTTCGTCGGAAGTTCCCCCAGAAGCCATGGCAGGATCATCAGGAGGTCGATCGTCAAGGGGGGGATACTGTGACAGACCAGGGGACACGCGCTTCCCAATGTGTCCCTGTCACCTCTGCTCCCACTGCCTCTAACCTTCTCCCCTCTCTACCACATCAATCTGTCCCTTCTTCTTCCCGCACCTATTCCTCTGCGGCGCACCCGGACGCGCGTTTAGGTGTCACGGGCGTTCCCCGCAAGGTGCGCACGCATCCTCAAACACCCCGATCCGCCTCTGCAGCGCTCGCGGCCTCTCTATTCCCCCACCTTCCACATTACCTTCTTCCTCCCCCTCTCCAGTCCTCTCGCCTTCCTTGGCGAGCGCCCCCGCGGCGCAACGCTCTTCACGTGCCCTGGCACACACGGTGCATGCGCATCAGACCCTTTCAGAGGGCGCGTGCACACGCTCCATATATGCCTTCCCAGAGCTCTGGCTCCGCCCCCCATGGCGTACAAGCCATATCCCTGGGTGATTCACCTGTCTCCTCCCCTGCTCTTTCTGACCTATCCGTGCTACCTCTCACTCAACCCTTTGCTCCTCCTTTCTCTCCCATTGGTGCTCCCTCCTTTATAATCCCTGTGTCCTCTAGTTCATTGCTCTGCATAGCTTCTTGTGACCCCTGTGTGTGAAGTCTCCTTGCTTGGCTCTCCTGTTTGTTTCAGCGCTGGTTCCTGTCCCTGCTTCCATTTGGATCTCCCTGGCTTGAACTCTGCTTTGAATTGGACTACTCTGCTTTCTCCTGCCCTTGAACCTTGCTTACGGATTCTACTACGCTGCTTTCTCCAATCCTTGAACACTGGCTTACGGACATCACCACGCTGCTCTCCAATATCCCTGAACTCTTGCACACGGACATAACTACCCGAACTCTGGCATCCTGGACGTTGCAAGTATACGTTAACCCTTTCTCAACAGGCCCGGCAACGCATTACCACACTCCGGGCACGCCCTCACTGCTGTGGATGCGTGTTATAACCTTACCCACCTCAGTACAGGGGACTGGCCAGGTCTGCGGGCATACAGGCGTTACACCATCCACATAATGATAAACCAATACACATTAAAACTTACATGAATTGTGAGACGAGATTCGTTGTGTATTTCATCAGATGCCCTTGCGGGCCGTATTACATAGGCAAAACTAGCCGTATGTTTAAAAAACGCATGGCTGTTCATAGGTCTACGATTAGTAAAGCGCTTATGGATTCGAACAAAGGGGAGGACTACAAACTTCTTCCTGTGGCAAGACACTTTAAACAGGAGAAACACAGTTTGTCAACACTTAGATGCATGACCATCCTACAAGCTGTAACCTCGTCACGAGGTGGAGACCAGAGTAGACTGTTGCTGCAGTTGGAGGCTAAAATGATACATGACCTTAAAACTATGTCCCCTTTTGGCCTTAATGAGGATTTCAGACTTGGGTGTTTCATTTGAGCAATTCAATTTTTTTAGTGTTCCCTATATGATCATTGTGTTGTTTTTCTCTGGTTTGGCTTGACCTCATCCTGGGCTTTCACTATTTGCCCCTCATTCATGTTTGACTTATGTTATGTATTTCCCCTTTAAATCTATGTCTTTCCATCCCTTTTATCCCACCTCCCCCTCCTTTTTCCACCTTTCCCTTCCCTCACCCCCCCCCCCTTCTTCCTTCCCTGTTCTCTCCCTCTGCCCAGCCTTGGTGTTTTACTTATATTTCACTTTGAATCACAATGGGTGTTTAAATACAGATCATGTGTAGTTCAGGCTGTTGCCACTATATCCATGCGCTTTTGAGCAGCCTTGACACAGTGCTTCGGGAATCCGCCCCCCCCTCCCTCATTTTGTCCATGTGCGCACAAGAGGGTTCCCTTAGCTACCAATGATGCTCCTCACGGTTGTCAGCACATGTGAGACACATGGTGGTAACGTCATCGCCAACTCGACGGAGGTGGCTGCAGTTACACAGGTGTGTATTTTTGGTTTTAATTGTTTATTGGTGTTAGATGGTGTTGGGTATTTATAGGTGGTGTAAGTCATTGCGTAGTGAGCACTCCCTTGATAAAGGTCCTGTCCCTAGGACCGAAACGTTGGTGATTGTGCCTGTTGTTTAAATATATTTTTTCATTGCTACCAAGTGTGGTCTCTTCGTTGCTGTGTGTCCCTCGGATTCTATGGTCTGCCTGGTAAGGAGCCTTTCATTATACCTGTTCTCATGGGACTAACACCTGTCCACATCTTTATTTGTGTGCCATCTGCTCTTTTATAATATATATGTATATATATATATATGTATATATATATATATATATATATATATATATATATATATATATATATATATATATGTCCAGAGGCCCAAAAAAGGCGGCGCAATGCGTAGTCAGACAAGCATTGGCGCACACATGAAGGAGACCCCAGGTTTAAAGCGCACGAGGAAACGGTTAGACATGTTAAGTGTAAGGAATCGGGGAGCGCATCCTCCGCAGCACACTCCCTCTCTAGATGTGTGTAGTCAGTGTGACCACCCACCTAACAAGTGCTACAATGTTCCCAGGCAACACAACCCTCACAAAGGCCCCAATGCCGGTTAGCCTTAGTGCCTTGAGCTGACAGTTACAGGGGTACCCCGATCGGGAGAAAGCAAGGTTCCTGGAGGAAGGGTTTCAGTGCATACACACAAAAAAAAAGTTTTCAAATACCAGTGGGCGCATGGTGGCCTCAATCACATTCTTCCTTTGGGATTTCGGGCATGAGTATGCTGATGCTGCACATTGATTGTGAATTGTAGATCCGCCACTGCCCGTGACCCCCACAGCTAAATGCTTATTCTGGGTTAGAATTACAAATACAAAATAAAGTTGGGTGTGTATTTCCTGTACTCTGACCATCGATTTTTGCCTTAGATTCCCATATGAACACCTCCCTCAGCCTGGCAATGTGCTTGTGGGGAGGTAATGCCAGCGCATGTATAACAGGAATCTCTGCCATAGAGGTGTGCAAGTGTAACCATCAGTGGGAAAGGTGCCCGTGTGAGATGGCACCACTTGTTACATCATTACTGCATATGTCATTAATAAAGGGACACGTAACCCCCTCAGGTGCCTTTTCATGTCTACCTGCAACCTGTGAAATAGATGGTCAGCCCTTGCTGCTCCCTAGAGATATTAAACGAACATGACATACAGTATCAAAGGCGGCTGCATTAATGTCCCTCACTGGGAACATCAAAAAAGTAAACAATTGGGAGATCAATAGCAGGGACACGATAGTGTCGCAAAGGTTATGGACTACTCGGTCGCAGCCTAGGACTTTTATTGCATGTGAGTGCGGATGATTTATTTTTTTATTAAAACATACATATTTTAACCTAACACCTCTTTCTGACCTCGCAGCTATTTGTGGGGGCGAACTCCAAGACGAAGGGGTTCAAATACCTAACCCCACCGGAGATTGAAGTGAAGTCAACTTAGGAAGAATGGACTGCTAAGGGGAGAAGGAGAAAAAGACACCAATGATGTGTGCTACACTCACACAGGGCTGTGAAAGTGGTTAGATATATATTTATATATTTCCACCTCATCCACTCTCCCCCCTTTGCAGCATACAGTAAGTGCATTGACTGTGGTGTCTAACCCTTGTGCTCTTCTGTGTGTGATAGGTTGGCAGGTTACAATTCAGCAGCCTTCCCACTATTGTAGAAAATAAAGTTATCCTCCAGCGCGTGGTCTTATTGTGTTTATCTCTAAATGTGTATTTGTGCACTGTGATTAATGCACATGATTAATTCCTCACTCCCCTATTTCTCTCTTTACACTTGCTTTCAAGGATCCTGGATTGATCCTAGTGGGGTTGAGCTATGTCAAAGCTATGTGAGACTACATACCGCTTCAGCATAATGGTAAACGCAAATTTTATTAGAACGAACAGCATGGAAATATAAAACATAAAGAACAAAATTTTCTTTAAATAAAACAGCAAGAATTATATAAATAACCTGCTCGTTTTATGCACCATATATTAATTCACTTTTCATTGTGATTTAGCGTAACACAGATACACATGTGCACTTATATGTGAGCGTCTTAGTCAATGGTTCTCCCTAAAAATGCCTGGCTTTAGACATAGGTCCAAACCCTGTGTGTCCCCTCTTGTGTCTGTTCAGGTGGGATAAATTACTAAATCCCTTCCCACATTCCCCACATACATGCGGTCTCTCCCCTGTGTGTGTCCTCTTGTGGGTGTCCAGGCTGGATAACTGACTAAATCCCTTCCCACATTCCCCACATACATGCAGTCTCTTCCCTGTGTGTGTCCTCTGGTGTCTAATCAAGCCGGATAAGTGACTAAATCCCTTCCCACATTCCCCACATACATGCGGTCTCTCCCCTGTATGTGTCCTCTTCTGTGTGTTCAGGTGGGATAACCGACTAAATCCCTTCCCACATTCCCCACATATATACGGTCTCTCTCCTGTATGTGTCCTCTTCTGTGTGTTCAGGTGGGATAACCGACTAAATCCCTTCCCACATTCCCCACATACATGCGGTTTCTCCCCTGTGTGTGTCCTCTTGTGTGAATTCAGGCTGGATACGTCACTAAATCCCTTCCCACATTCCCCACATACATACGGTCTCTCCCCTGTGTGTGTCCTCTTGTGTGTGTCCAGGCTGGATAACTGACTAAATCCCTTCCCACATTCCCCACATACATGCGGTCTCTCCCCTGTGTGTGTACTCTTGTGTGTGTCCAGGCTGGATAACCGACTAAATCCCTTCCCACATTCCCCACATATACATGGTCTCTCTCCTGTATGTGTCCTCTTGTGTCTGTTCAGGTGGGATAACTGATTAAATCCCTTCCCACATTCGCCACATACATACGGTCTCTCCCCTGTGTGTGTCCTCTTGTGTGTATTCAGGCTGGATAAGTCACTAAATCCCTTCCCACATTCCCCACATACATACGGTCTCTCCCCTGTGTGTGTCCTCTTGTGTGTGTCCAGGCTGGATAACCGACTAAATCCCTTCCCACATTCCCCACATACATATGGTCTCTCCCCTGTGTGTGTCCTCTTGTGTATATCCAGGCTGGATGACACACTAAATCCCTTCCCACATTCCCCACATACATGCGGTCTCTCCCCTGTGTGTGTCCTCTGGTGTTTGATCAAGCTGGATAAGTCACTAAATCCCTTCCCACATTCCCCACATACATGCGGTCTCTCCCCTGTATGTGTCCTCTTGTGTGTGTTCAGGTGGGATAACTGACTAAATCCCTTCTCACATTCACCACATACATGCGGTCTCTCCCCTGTGTGTGTCCTCTTGTGTCTGATCAGGTGGGAAAACACACTGAATCCCTTCCCACATTCCCCACATACATGCGGTTTCTCCCCTGTGTGTGTCCTCTTGTGTATGTTCAGTTGGGATAACCGACTAAGGGCCTCATGCAGTAAGCGACGATTATGTGAAATCGGCAAGCTTATCGATTAGTGATGTTATTGGCGTTTTTCCCTCTCCGTATGCAGTAAGTGCCGAATACATTCAAAATCAACCAGAAAACAAATCCGCCCACTCTCACGATGATGAGCCGATCACACACAGGTGTATCGGCGTGCGTGGCGGGGTGCTGTTAGGTTGCACAATCACAAATCTTGCTGAATCAGGCGAAACAAGCATGTTTTTGATTGCGCGCCATATTTAAAGGCAACGTGTACTGCTAATCATTCTCTGTGTTGTTGGGAGTGAGAGAGAGAGAGAGACGCACAGAGCTGGACGATTGAAGATTTGCATATTGACTGAGAGACTTGTTGTGTATTGGGTGAGCTTTGTCCTTTGTTGTTTTGTTTACATCTTTGTCTTGTTTTATATGTGGAAGTGTTTCGTGTGATTGCCTGTACATTTCTTGTCTGTTTTTTGTGAGTGCTGGAAGTATGCCCGCAAAGCGTGGGAAGAGTGATGCTGGTGGGAGTGGGAGTGCTACTCGTGGGAGTACGCGTCGGAGTGAACGTACTGTTCAGGGGAGTGATGTTGCTGGTGCACCGAGTGGTGTTGCTGGGAGTGGGAGTGCTGTTGCTGGGAGTGGGAGTGCTGTTGCTGGGAGTGGGAGTGCTGTTGCTGGGAGTGGGAGTGCTGTTGCTGGGAGTGGGAGTGCTGTTGCTGGGAGTGGGAGTGCTGTTGCTGGGAGTGGGAGTGCTGTTGCTGGGAGTGGGAGTGCTGTTGCTGGGAGTGGGAGTGCTGTTGCTGGGAGTGGGAGTGCTGGTGCTAGGAGTGTGAGTGCTGGTGCTAGGAGTGTGAGTGCTGGTGCTAGGAGTGGGAGTGCTGGTGCTAGGAGTGTGAGTGCTGGTGCTAGGAGTGGGAGTGCTGGTGCTGGGAGTGCTGCTGGTGGCGCAGTTGCTGATGGGGTGTCTGGTGGTGGCGTGCTTGCTGGTGGCCAGCTTTTGGAGGCTCTTCCATTGGAAGAAGGAGAGTCCAGTCAGCACCAGCCAAGCTCTGACCCTAAACCTGCTCGGAAAAAACGTGTGGAGAAGCCACGTAATCCTCGCTTCAATGACCAGGAAAATAGGGCTCTTGTCACTGGCATTCTGGAGCACTATGACAGTCTCTATGGACATTTAGTAGGTAAGTGTAACTTTACATTTATTATTCAAATACATGTGATCCTAGGTCATCTGAGTTTTGTTCATATGCAAATATGGGTACACAATATCTTTCTATGTTCATTAGTGTGGAAACACAGCTTTTTATCATGCCTTACAAGGACAAATAAACACAGGCGGTCAATTTGCCAGAACTGCATACAATATGAATGCAACCTTGCTTACATGTATAGGTTTAGTAGTGAATGCTCATGTGCTGCACATATTACACATAAAACAGCATGTTTGCTATCTCTTGGAACAGCTAGCAGTGTAGGAAACTGGTGCTTATATTATTATTAATTTACCTCATATCTTTTATATGTTTTTCAAGGGCGGACAAGTGCAGCAAGCAAAAAAGAAATGTGGGACACAATAGTCATTGGTGTCAATGCCTGTGGGAATAGTGTCAGGGACAAGTATCATTGTCGGAAAAGATTTGATGATATTAGGTCCAAATTGAAAAAGAAAATACAAGACCAACGCGTGCATGCTACTGGCACTGGAGGTGGGCCCACACCACAACGTCTCATATTGACTCCATTGGAGGAGCTGCTTCGGCCAAAATTACTTACCGTCGTCGTGGAAGGCTTGGCTGGTGACCGTGACATTGGAATTTATCCGTCACAATTTCCAGCAGGTGATAAATATTACTGTACTAGGCGTGTCGTTGCTTACAGTTATTTTGCATATTTACACTGCTTTTTATACTGTCTTCACAATATAAGCATACCTGCATCTATATATGTATATGTCTGATTCTGTATATATATATATCTCAAAATAGACATATATGTAGTAGTCCTACTAAAAGCAGTAACTAATATAGCACGTGCCATTGCGTGCTCATTTACATGTGAATTCCCAAAATGCATAGCTGCAGTGGAAGCAATTGATGGTGGGCGAAGATGGGGAACAACAGGGTAGTACACATGTGTAACACATGTTCATGAGAAATTATTAGTAGCTACAGGTACAGAACAGAAATATGTATCATATTATTGTGTATTTTATTGATTTTACTCCGACAAACATGACATTACTGCCTATTTTAAGCATGCATCAAAGAAATTGCATGTAACGGCCTACAAACATCACTGGCACTAACACATCTATAGTTGCTTATGAAAAGGTCCATTTTTGCTTTATGTCATATACAAACAGCATAATGAGGCACACGTATCATATGTTATGTCATTGTTTTCATAACTTAAACACTGCAGATGACTACTTAGCTCATCTACCATTGTGTTAAAGCAGCTGCAATTAATATCTCATCACAGCATACACTTCAACAGAGGGGGTGGGGTTCAGCACACACACTAATTACAGCCTCATTTCACGGTCAACTTAGTTCACACCATTTGCACCTGTTTCAAGTCATTGAAAGGTGTGGCTGATTAGGCTTTTTGGGGAAGGGAATACCTTTCTTACAACCTGAATAGCACAACTGAAGTTAATCACACTCATTTGAAAGCTTAACTCTAGCTACTAAATGCCCCAACAACTCATTACTTATCAAAGCGTACGTCACACATTAGTTCACTCATATCTATAGTTGAACTACTATGAAAGACACATTATCACACACTGCATGTGTTGTCTTGTTGAGTCACAGCCACATTCAGGTGTGCCACATCTTCGATTAATGTACCACACATATCCTCTACCAAAAACAACACTTTTTGCAATATGACCACCTTCATGATAACCATTGTGAATGGTCATCTCATGATAGTTATGTACATTATGATACTGATATCACTACACAACATATGATTTTTATGTACTCATTTAATCTATTTATCCTCACGCTTTACTGCAGAAACATAGTATGTTGTATGTTAGGGAACTCAAAAATTCTAAGTACACAGGCATGTACAGTGTTATTACAACTATTTATGTTCACTTTCACACACATTTTCGGTTAAGGAACTGATGTTGTTAGTTAATCATAAATACAGAACATACAATAAGTGTTTGTTCAATATTTACACATGTAAATGTAAAACTTATGTTATTGTTATATATAGTTGCCCCTGGAGGACATGTGTCACCTGAGATGGAACAAGTGTCTTCACCTGGGTCAGCCAGCTCAACACTACTAGAAGGTGAGTGTATCATTTGCTGGCCATATAATATGTGCTCTTCTATATGTTATGTTGTCATGTGCATTATTTGTTTTGCACATCTTCTTTAAATAGGATTACTTAGTGTCAGTGAAAATTAAGTGTAAGGCAACATGTATTGTGTTAGTGATGTTAATTATCATGTAGGACTTCTGAGTTTAGAGCAACTTTTCATTCATTCATATTTCATACTGAGTCCAAACATTATTCGTAAGTCAAGGTAGTTTTTAATGAGGTTATAAAACGTATGCTAACATGTTAGGTGTTACTTAGGACACAGTACAATTACATAGTAACACAGCATACATTAACATGCCATTTAATAATGTGTACATTTCTTTTTAGAACATCATGGTGATGAGGATGATGAGTATGATGAGGATGACGCCACAGAAGAGACTGAAATACAATCATGTGACCATGAAGAGGTGCCAATAGAAACTGTTGTACCGCCAAATCGTCCATCAACTTCCACATACGATGCAATTGTAGCTTCAGAGGGAAAAATAGTGGACGCAGAAAATCGTCGCCATTCAGACATGATGACAGTGCTGGAAAGGATGATTGGACTGCAGGAAGAAACAGTATCACAATTGGCACATCTCCACAGAGTCTTCATTGAAGTGCCTAAACAGTTGCAAAAAATCAACACCTCATTCGAAGCATTAGTTGTTCAGCAAACACAAGCTAATTACTGGAGAATGACTAATGTACCACAATTCAACACCTCCCAGCCAGGATCTGTTCATGCAGGTCAGTTTTCACCACATTCATCTGATATTCATTCACCAGGCCCAAATGTTACCGGTCAAGTAGCAGACATTGCTGTGCAGGTTCCTGATGACATCCTACCGCTGCCATCTGTACAAATTCAGCAGCAGACACCTACAAAGGAGGCGACAAAAACAAAACAAGACACACATGAAACAGACCAACCATCACTTGTGCAGTGTCTACCAACTTGCTCACATGTGTCACTGGGCACAAGCCCTGTCCGTGAACAGTCACTACCCAAAAGCCCTGTAGGTGAGTCGCTGCCCAAAAGCCCTGTAGGTGAATCGCTGCCCAAAAGCCCTGTAGGTGAGTCGCTGCCCAAAAGCCCTGTAGGTGAATCGCTGCCCAAAAGCCCTGTAGGTGAATCGCTGCCCAAAAGCCCTGTAGGTGAATCACTGCCCAAAAGCCCTGTAGGTGAGTCACTGGCCACAAGCCCTGTAGGTGAGTCACTGGCCACAAGCCCCGTAGGTGAACAGTCACTGGCCACAAGCCCTGCCCGTGAAGTGCCAGAGGCCACTCAAAGTGGCTCTGTTGTGCCTAAAGTTGGTGGCAAAAGAAAAAGGAAAATTCAAGAGACAACAAGCAGGCCTGTTACTCGCTCGCAAAAGGAACAAAAAAAATAAATGTTATAATTCAGAAAATATGTGTTTGGCCTTGTTTTGTTGACTTCAGATTATCTAATTACTATTGTATGTATGCTGAAGACTGTGTTGTTTCCAAACTTTCAACTATGTTCTTGTACACGTGAAGTTTTGGAAATGTTAACACTCATAATTAATTGTGTTATAAATATTTATGTTGTAATCGTCTGTTCAGTAATGGTCCACCAGGAGCCAGTTGCTAAGTTTAGAGAAGCTGCCATTGACTTTGCAGCAAAACATTGCATTTGGGTGTGTTAATTGATGTAAGAATTGCATATGCATATTAGTCACATGCAATTATTAAAACACCTAAGTAAGTGCAAACATCTTTCTTGTACGTGTACAGCAGGATTATGTGTAAATTATTACTTACCTTTGCCTTGCTTGGCCATTGTAATTTTGTCCTTTAATCAGTTGTGTGTTCGTTTCTATAACATCTCAGAATGTATAATAATATATATACACACACACACACACACACACTGAGTGAGTGTGAGTGTGAGTGTGAGTGTGTGAGTGTGTATATATATATATATATGTATATATGTGTATATATATATGTATATATGTGTATATATATATATATATGTATATATGTGTGTATATATATGTATATATGTGTGTATATATATGTATATATGTGTGTATATATGTGTGTATATATGTGTATATATATATATATATATATATATATATATATATATATATATATATATATATATATATAACTATATAAACTGGTATACACAAACTAATACACTTCATGCTTCCTTGTGAAAGCACACTATTTTAATAATACAGGCCTAATGTTTGAGAAATATCCTAAGTATGAGACTCTAACAGTATTGTGCTTAAACAAATGTTTATTACTTCATTCAATCATGTTTCTCACCATTTAAATAGGTTTCATACAAGGTATACTTAATGCCATCAATGTTGTGTGTACTCCTGCAATATAAAAAAAAAAAAAATATTATATATAAATATATATATATTTTTATAAGAGATATATTTATATATATATATATATATATATATATATATATATATATATATATATATATACACACGTATTTAAACTCATGCAGACAGGGAGTTAACCAGACTTTCACATACACACAGAAATGTAAGCGGGGAAAAAACATTTCTTTTTGCAGGTGTGTTTTTACTGATATGCCTGGCTAAGAAATATTTTCACACACTGGTCTTTGTTAGTTTTCAAAAAAACACTATGTGAACGCATTCACAGTCTAGGGATGTTTTTCACAAACGAGATAAAAGAAGGAGAAATGTTTCTCCCACAGTCCCATATCACGAACCACAACTGTTAACCCAATTAGACAAACAAATCCAATTGGCGTTTGAAATAAGGAGTCAAAGTAGTTACTTTTGTTGACCTTGACAAGGAAAAACAGGAGTTTGTTAGCCATTCAGCACATTCATTTTGATGAGCAAATAACACAGACCTGCACACAGCTTTTGTGCTACTCAGACATGGCTGATGAATTCGTTAACAATATTAATCCCCTTTTAGGGTATAAGTACATGATCTGTGAAGCCATCTTGAACAGTCGCGGACAGAAAGCAAGCACACGCCAAATCGATGATTTCATTCGAGCAAAATATCCTTATTACCAAGACCGTAAGCATGCACGGAATTTTAATTCCTCAATAAGATTCACTTTATCAAGTAATGACTTTTTTGAACGTGACCAGGATAAGCTACAACACACCTATGGTTTCTGGAAGATTGCCCCGGAAAAACAATTTCTCCTGAAAGACGGCACTTATATTGTCGTGAAAGGCATATTTATTCCTAATGGCAATAGCAATGTATCCGCTACTACTGATCCGTTTGAATCGATACGTGCTGCAATATCTGCAGCCTCCATTCCTGAAACCCACATTGTACAAGAACAAAAGTACTATGATTATGTACCAAGCCTTTCAGCTGAAATTGCATTGGAATGGGAACCGGAAGAAATGAACCTACCTCCCGACCAATTATTTGAAGAAAGCAGTGGCGATTCCTATGAGCGCATCCTGGAGGAGATATGTGCCATACTGGATTCAGCGGTTGGGTTAAGCGTGGATGAAAATGGCTTGCATTTCTGGAGCGACCAGTTGCAGCCAGGCGAAGAGTTAATTCTAGAAGAATGGTAAATATAACAATCGTTATGCGTTGACTCTGCGTTTAAATTTTTTTTTTTTTTGTAACCACCATTTTCACTTTCAATGCGTGGATACAGCGTAACATTGCAGACTGCATAACATGTAGCGATCACAAACAAATTGTTTCCTAATACAATATAGTAGGACCTGAAAGAGTAGTACACATTGCTGACGGAATAAATATACGTACTTTCCTATCCCTTTAAACATATTAGCAACATTTTACCATTACTCTAACACATACCTGTTTTGTTATCATGCAACATCTACAACATTGAAAACCGGGTCCACCACGTATGACGTGGGACCCTTGTCATGGGCCAAGGCGTCCTTAAAAAGGATTAGTGATGTAAGTCCCGCCCCCAAGCGACGTGCGCGCCTCAAAGCCTATTGGCTGTCATGTTTTGTTATAGTAACGGTAACTGCAGTGTGTGATGCGTGCGGCTCAGTGTTTGTAGGCGTACCCTGGGCGTTAGCCGAATGTTAATTGAGTGGGAGGAGTGTTAGCGTGCGTTTCACGCTGGCTTAACATGACGTCACACGTATTGCATTTGCGCATTGTGTTATCGGCCGTGCTTTCTGTTCAAACACGTCTGTTTAAAAAGAATACAGATGTACTCGTTTAGAACGAATGTAGTTTCGTCTTCATTGTATTTGAAATAAAGATGTTATGTTTACTGGTATTTTCAACATGTATTGAACGCACAACGTACGCTTTGTTTTGCGCATGCGCTAACAGTTAGTGGAGCCAAGCGTGAAGTGCGTGCGCACACAAAGATGTGCGCGCACATCTTTCAGTATACAGGCAACGTTCACTTCTTATACATAGTTATGCCTGCTACAAATTTAAAGAAACATTACATACTGATGAACAGTTTTACTTCTAACATATAAGTGACTGACGTGTGTATGTACACAATCATATAGAGCTGCGTAACGCGTTGTCACGGATGCATATCTAGTAAGGTGCCATCTTTGACCATCATGTGTTTGCTGTATTTCAGAGATGTCGGGGAAGATACAATCGGATCAATGTATGATTTCAGAAGAGTCTACCTTTATATGAGATGATTGTGAGGAGGAGCCACCGACTACTATACTACATATGGAACTAATTTTATATTGCTTGCAGCGCTTATTAACAAACAATTAAAAATGTGATACCCTTATGCCTATATTGCATAAGCACTTAATTAACATAATGATGTTGCAAAAGAGTGCCTCATGAATTTTTATTGAGTGTTCTTTAATGACTACTAACATTTTATGACATGGTGTGTTTTATATATAACAACCATTCCCACTCTGCTAACACATTTGTGTATTCTAATATGTAATGGAACGTATGACTGTCGAAACTATGTAACAATAATAATAATAATATGAGCATGTTCATGTATAGGGCTGCTAGTTGTACGCAGCGATTTACAGACACATGTTTCAGCCTGAGGTCCCTGGCCCGTGGAACGTACAAATGTTTTTTTGCCGCATGAGGCACAGGGAGATAAAGTGACTTGGCCAAGGTCACAAGGAGCCCACACCGGGAATTGAACCAGACTCCCCTGCTTCAAACTATCAGTGCCAGTGTGTGTCTTTACTCACTGAGCCACTCCTTCTCCCAATGTAAAGGACACTTACAACCAAGTAGCCATTTATTTTTAAAATCTCTTGTTACATGGGTATGTAGATAAAATGGTTTGGGACTGTAGCAAATAATGTTACTGGCCAGATGTTATGGTCCCCTCCAATGCATGATGTTCTGAATATGACATCACCATCATGTTATGAAGTACGTTTCTGTGTATATTTCATTAACCTAACTAACTATAGTTTACTGTGTTTATTAATCGTTTAGAAATACATAGTATAGTCAATATGATGATATAAGCTACCATAATAAAGCTGGTGTTATCATTTGTCGGTGTTATACATGGATCCTACACCAATTGATAGAGACACAAACAGTTGTCTTAAAAAGTGTGTCTATGCTAGTGATGAATGTGCTCCCGTAAGTAAACAAATAAGTACAGTTATCCCCTTTTCTCCAACCACCTCTATATTACATTAATGGAAATTATAAGGAAACATACATAAAATGTGATGAAATGTGAGTAATCATTTTGTAATACAATGCACATGAAAGCTCAAGAGTAGCTAAATGCATATACATGATACAGAAAGTACATATATGTAACATTTGTGTTTAAACCAATATGTTGGGTTTTTAGTTCCAATAATTATAGGAAGATTGAGGTAGGCACATCTTATGAGAGATGTCAGCAAATATACATACCATGATCAGTCATACTGGAGATATACCTATAATGCAAAGGAACAATATATAAATTGCAAACATTGACATGCCATCTTCAGTACCGTAAACAACACAGCAAAGTGTGTATTTGGTGTTAAATGTACAACACCATGTATATTTCATGACATTCAAAATGTAAATCAGCCTGGTGTACACATCATATGGATGTACATGTTACACTGCACCAATAACATTGTATGTAAGCATACTAGAAGCATGAATGATTATGGGCATAATATGTGTTTTGTCTTAGCATAAGGAATAACACAATGCTAAAATATTATTGCTTTGTTACCCAAGTTGTATTCACATACACACAACTAAAGTACAATTGAAGAGGGATTATATAACCTGTGCAACAATAACATACCGGTGCCACATCCCTTTGTGCACACAGCAGAGAAAAGAAAGGTGTGCAACCCATATTCATCTGTGTCCTAACAGAAGGTTATATAAAGAAACATTATTGTTAATATAACATAATTAAACTATAAAAGTAGTACTAGGAACATATGAGTTTGTACTTACAAGAAAAAAATGAATTGATGAGATTCTGTCGTGTCTGGCCACCACTGGCTGTTTGTTCATTTTCAGCAGCTACATGGGTGGGATGCTCGTCTACCAAAGCCTCAGCTAGGTCTGACTGTACATTGTGCCTGAGTGCAACATTGTGCAAAATGCAACAGGCAAGGATAATATCAGACACTTTTTGAGGCTTGTATAGAAGAGCCCCACCAGTTCTGTCCAGACACCTAAACCTGGTCTTGAGTAGGCCAAATGTCCTCTCTATAACAGATCTTGTAGATATATGGGCTGCATTGTACCTGTCCTCTGCTTCAGTTTGAGGGTTTAGCACCGGAGTCAAGAGCCACGGCCTAATTCCGTATCCTGAGTCACCTATAATGAATGGAGCACACATAAGCTGACATTAGTGATCAAATTGTACAATGCCAACATTCCTAAATCAACATGTGTTTTGTGTTAGAACATGTAAATATGTACTCACCCAGCAGCCAACCAGGTTCAAAATGTCCCTCTTCGAACGCATGGAAGACTGAAGAGTTCCTCAGGATAGAGGAATCGTGACTGGAACCAGGGAACTTGGGTACCACATGCATTATCCTCATCGTGGCATCACATACCACCTGTACATTGAGTGAATGGTAGTGCTTCCGATTGCGGTACACATGCTCACTCTGACTAGGTGCAATCAAAGCAACATGTGTGCAATCGATTGCACCCAGCACACATGGTATCCCTGCTATATTATAAAAGCCAGTCCTGACTTCCAGCCACTCTGTCGCCTCTGTAGGAAAATGAATATAATTCCTAGCGCGTCTATTGAGTGCATAGAGAAACTGGGTCAAGGCCCGCGAGAATGTAGATTGCGAGACCCCGCCCACTATGCCCACAGTTGTCTGGTATGACGCGGAAGCAAGATAATGTAATGAGCACAGCATTTTAACAAGCCCAGGGACTGCACGACCTCTGGCTGTGAAAAAATCTAAATCCCCCCTTATCTCCTCATAAAGAGCTAAGATTGCTGCTGAACTCAAACGATAGCGACTTACAATCTCCTCCTCACTCATCCCATCTAACAGGGTTCTCTCCCTGTACAGACGCGGACGAGGCACAAGTTGTCTCCTCTGTCTTCTCCTCTGATCTCCTGTCCCTCTACCTGTCCCTCGGCCTGTCCCTCTCCCTGTCCCTGTCGTATCCGCGTCACTGTCACTGTCCCTCGGTGTGTCCCTCCCTTGCCCTATATGATTGTCTTCATCATCAAGCATGTCATAGAAAAGAATGTTCCTCCGTCTCCTAAACAATCTCAACATTTTGAAATGAGTAGCTGTGAATGAGCAGGTAATGTGCGTCCTTTAAATAGGTATGTGATGATGTCAGGTGACATAGTAAAATGCAAGGTGTTACATTAACATAATAAAGTACTTCTGTGGCAAGCTGTGTGCACTTGTTGTTCTAAGTATTTGTTGTGTGTATTCTGCAGGGAATGATGATATTTGGCAATGATGTGACGTGAAGCTTTGTACAAAGATTGCTTGCAAATAAATAGTTGCATGTGCAATGCATGTAACACTTGTGAACGCAAGAGTCAGTCATGTAATGAGACAAAAAGGCTGAGATTGACGTGGGAAAAGTTTTGTGTAACATGTGTAATTATCCATGTTATTGTGACATGTTGGCAACAATGAATAGTCGTGTGCATATGCATGCATTTGTGTAAGGAGGATAGTTGGTATAGAATGAGTTTACAAGGTGTCCCAATGATGAATTACTGTACATGTGTGTATAAGTTAGGTTGAAGTGCTTGTAATGCAACGGTTACAATGTAAACATGCAATGTGATTGAGCGTCCAATAAGTGACGTCATGAAAATAGGGAGGACCCAAAAGTATATGTAAACATGAGAAGACAGATGTACATGAACGTTTAAAGATGCGTGTCACATTACAAGCATTGTGTAATGTAAAGGAAGATGAATATACTGTGTATGTGTGACATGTGTGACATGTGTGACATCATGTAAATAATTGACGCTGAGTTGAGTAAAATGTGTGATATGATGTGAGGTTCTCCTTTAAGAGTGTAGTATAGTATTTTCCCTTGCCACATCATCACATGATGAGTAATGTGACCCGCAAATGCTGAAAACATGTAAAAGTCGAATGTTATGCAAATAAGACACATCAGCTGTGACACAATGCAGGGAATGCCCCCACACTGTAATGCAAATCCCCCTTGTATTGTGAGCAATGAAACGTAAACAGTACTATACTGTTATACGTCCCCGCTCCATTGACTTCCATTGATGTACAGAAGATTTTTTTTTTCTAAGTGCCGTTCCGGCAGCCTTAGCGATCGTTCCCCCGTCCAAAATGCCAACTTTAGTTGGCGGGAGAAATCGGCCATAACATCTCAATTTCGTAGTGCCGATCAGCCCCGATAAGCTGTTTTTTTTTGTTGAATCCAGCCGATTTAAAAAAGTGGCGATCAGTGTCGAAAACAGGCTTATCGGCAGGCGACTGGCCATAACCAAATTATCGGCTCCGAAACCTGGCGATATGAAGCACTTATCGGCGCTTACTGAATCTCAAACCCAATTTTGGCTATAACATGGCCATATTTCCCTTATCAACGCTTACTGCATGAGGCCCTAAATCCCTTCCCACATTCCCCACATACATGCGGTCTCTCCTCGGTCTGTGTTCTCTTCTGTAGGTTCTGGTCTGATAACCAAGTCAGACTCTTCCCACTTTCTGCAAGATCTTTTCCTGTGGCAGCTGCAAATATATATTTTTTGGAATGAGAAGCAGTTACATTGTTTATTAATTGCCTTGACTGGTTGAAAGATGCATTTTCCGTCATATTTATTGGAATGTTGCAAGATTGTTTTGTCCTCATCTTTTCCATATACTCATTTGGATGTTTTAACTTCAGATGTTTGAGGAGGTAATCCTGACTGTTAAAAGCAACCTTGTAGTGTTGACATGGGTGGATTATTGATGCTTAGCTTTGTACTAGACAAGACAAAAAAAAATACATAATTAGAAAATTACTTGAAATGAGGAATTAGTTATCCAAAAAAAGTGTGTGCGTGCCAAACACGTGCATTTTAAGTGAAACGTCTTTGTCTTTTGTCACTGTTTTGCCACAGAAATTGTATTTATGATGGTGATGTTTTTATTTAAAATCCAGTGAAGAAGAAGAATCAGGCACACAGTCTTAATCATCAAATGAAAAGGGGTTTAATGTGCCAAGGAATCCACCGTTTCGGCAGTAATACTGCCTTTCTCAAGGTGTAGGCTACCAAATACAAGTGAACAGCAAATATATATACACACACACCAATACATGCCCCCTCTGATACTTACCCCTCTCTGCTCAGCTCCACGACGTCGACGCGGCGCTCCGTGATGACGTCAGAAGTGGTTATGCATATCTCTGGTAGCACAGCACAGAGCTGCCTAAGGCTAAGGCCCCGCTCCCTCAGTCAGCGCGCCCGCACTGCAGACAGGCAGGGCGCTGACAGACACAGACCGAGATATGCGGTCTGTAGGGAGCGGGAGCCGGGGCTGGAGTGGGATGGGCGTGGTTTAAGCGGAGGGACCCGCTACCTCCCCCCCTCCTCGGGCGATGCTGCGGGCTGCCCTACACCTACACACAACCACACACTCATGCACACACACACACGCAGGCACTCACGCACTCAGACACACACATACACAAACACAGATAGGCACTCAGACACACACACACACACACACAGACAGGCACTCACACTGCTTTCCCTCCACACTCTTCTCCCCGCTCCCCGAAGCCTCCCCTCCTCCCGAAGCCTCCCCTTCTCATTGGCTCACAGCCACACCACGTCGAGGCTAGGGATTACAATTCTCTTGAATCCCCTAGCGGCTGACGCGTCACAGCGTGTAGTGAGCTGTGCCTTGAGGGGGGACTGGGACAGGCTCGGGAGGATTCCCCTGCTGGTGGGGAACGCTGGGCGCAGCGGGTCCCAGGCCTAAGGAAAAGAACACTGCCACACCACACACCAGTTGACACGCCCCTAGGGTGACGTCAGCCCGACGCCCCCTGATGACGTCACTTAGTGACAATGAAACCATATACCTATGTAATAAAAACAATGGACCATGAGCTGCATGATGCTGTATTCCATAATACTATACAGTTCCAAGTATAATAAATATGCTTATATCATATAGATGAGCAGTACACCAAAATATATTTTTTGCATATATAAGTGGAGGTGGGTGGGGGAAAGGAGGGGAGGGGAAAAAAAAGATGCGCAGCGATCTCCCCCATTAGACTAGAATTGGATGGGGTACCATGATAGGTACCATGATAGGTACCAGATCAAAGGTGCCTGTAAATAAAGAAAAATTATCTTCTGTTAAGAAATCATCTCAAATTCTGTTGATCATTGAGTCCTGTTCCATTACTGGTGTTCAATGTGTGAATCCAGAATGCTTCTCGTCTCAGCAAAAATGTCTCCCTGTCAGGAGTGCCTTTTCTGGGCGCCACTGACTCAATACCCATAACGCGCAGGGATGAGACGTTATGATTGTGCTCCACACAGTGTTGTACTAGCACAGATGGGTCCGTACCTTTTCTAATAACACTTTTATGCTCTATAAATCTGGTTTTAAGCATTCTGATAGTTTTTCCCACATAGAGTAGGCCACATGGGCATTTTATTATGTACACAACATGATCTGATCTACACGTCATTCTGTCTTTAATTATGATCTTTTTACCACTGTTGGGGTGACAGAACACATTACCTGTAATAAGGCTTTTGCAGACCGAGCAACTTAAACACCTGTATTTACCTGGCCTGCCTCCCATCAGAAAATGAGGGGTTTTATAATTACCCTCATTGTCTGCATGTATCAGACTGTCAGCCAAGTTTTTTCCTCTTTTGAAGGCAACCATAGGGGGTACACAGCAACTTGCAGAAAGTATGTCATCATTTTGTAAGATGTGCCCATGCTTAAGAATGGTAGATTTTACAAAACCACCAGCTTGGCTGTAGGTGGTCGTAAAGACAAGTCTATCCTCCTTTTTTCTTTTGATAGCACTTACCTCTTTGCTCAGTGACTTGTCCAGCACAGCTGGAGGATATCCCCTGGCCAGGAATCTGTTGTATAGATCTCCTAGGGCTGGTTTGATTTTATCCTCTCTGCTTGTGATATTACAGACACAGACTTTCTGAGAGAATGGTAATGCATCAATAAGTGAGGGAGGATGGTGACTGTCTGCTCTTAAAGTAGCATTCCTATCAGTACTCTTTCTGTATAAGTCGGTATGTAACTCACCGTCAATTTGAGTAATAAGGACATCTAAAAAGGCAAGCTGCTGTGTACCCCATGTTTTTGTGAGGCGCACTGGTGAATTAAGATCATTAAGATATTCAAAAAACAATAATAACTGATCCTCAGTCCCAGTCCACACAAAGAACAGGCCATCAATATACCTATGGTAGCTCAAGATATGAACAAAAAACTCTGATTTGTAGATGTACTCTTCTTCAAAGTGTGCCATAAATATATTGGCATATCCAAGGGGCCATGTTACTGCCTATAGCTGTCCCTTTGATTTGTAGGAAAAAATCGTTCTCAAATCTAAAGTAGTTTTTGTACAGAATGAAATGTAAAATCAGCATAATGTATTCCGTAGGGATAGTATCCCTATAATGAGTAGTGAGAGCAGACCTGACTATATCTAGGCCTTCTTCGTGTGGTATGATCGTGTAGAGGCTAGACGCATCTAAATTTACCATGATGTTGTTGTGACCATTATGTGGTATATGTTTGAGTTTGTCAAGAAAGTCGAATGTGTCCTTGATGTATGACTTGGCCGTTTGTGCGATAGGTTATAAATACGTGTCTACAAATATAGCAAGGGGTTGATTGAGTAAATTAATGGCAGCTATTATTGGTCGGCCTGGAGGGGGAGTCAGGCCCTTAGGAATTTTAGGTAATGTGTAAAACACAGGGCATTTAGGATGTGGCATAGTAAGAAACTCTGATTCTGACTCAGTTATCCAGCGGTTGTTAACCCCCATCTACAATACCACATTCACAATCTATCCTTTGGCCTGTGGATGTAGTAGGCAATATGTGGGACGCACTACCCGAGCCTTAAAGGCTAGAATGAGGGAACACATTAGATTAATCAAGTTAGGATCTCTTCCTCATCCAGTTGCCCAACATTTCACTAATTGTAAATTTGGAAGTGTTAATAAACTTAGATATAGAAGAATAGAACATGTCCCAAACCTGATTAGAGGCAATATAATGGAATTATTAGACAAAAGGGAACTTTACTGGATATTCACCTTAAATATCAGAATACCAAATGGTTTAAACTCAGATTGGTATCTGAGCCCATTTTTGCATTAAACTGACAGAATATCGGATAAATTGTATAAGGGTTACATATTTCCTGTTCTGAATACTAAGTATGTACAAATCATATATAATTCTTGTTGGTATATTTCTCTCTCAGTGATAGGTACTATGGATATTCAATACCATTCTTATTATATTTTTTATATAGATTTGTATAAATGGTATTGATAAAATAATTACATGATTATAAGGTTATCAAATCATGTTATTTAACAATTTTTATTTTTTATGTTCATATCCAATATCTCACTCTCGATTTCTTTAATGCATCAACTACATAGATATGATCTGAACGATTTTGACCCTGTATTCTCTATTATTATTTATGATTGTGATATATATTTTTTATCATTTGTCTAAATTATGTTTTTTATTCTTTTTCCAATTTGAGAATATTGGGGTCTAATTGTTCATTACAAGATGCTTCTCAATTCAAATTTTTTCTTTATGGTCCTTAGTTTATATCTTTTTTTTTCTCTTTCTTTCTTATTGATTATTATCATTTTGACCTGTTTTGTTTATGTATTGTTCTGTTTTTAATGGTTGTTGAGATAAAGGCATTGTACACTGCCAGGTCTTTGTTATCAAGCAAGTTTTTCTTGTGGGGATTATGTTTTGTTTTCGTGTTAATAAAGTTTTTGTTTGTCTGTATACGTGTATTGACGCGCTGACGTCACCACCCCGTGTCGCGGATGGCGCGTTATTCATGACGTGTTCAGCCAGCAGACAGAGAGGAACAGATGGCGGGAAAATGCAGGTATATCAGGTACTTGGTAAGTGAGGATCAGTATGCACCTTGATAAAGAGCGTGTCGCTCGAAACGCGTTGGTGGGGGCCGGTGGGCTCATTTTTGTAGCTGATGCTCTGATCCATTAAATGTTTTTATTTATGGGACACACTCTCTTGCAGTTTTTTCTTCCTTTTTCTACTGTTCATAGTGGTGCTCCAACTTTCCTTTGCCTGCCTGTTTGGATTTCGTGGAGAAACGGAAGCACACACCTGTGTAGGAACATCACACAGATGTGAGTTATATTACTCTTGTACACCCTATCATTTGTCCACATCGATGCTTGTATGTCTGGACACTAGCCAGTGGGAGTTTTTAGCATTCAAGAAGTGGAACTCTTTCCAGCTATTCGATTAACAGTGGATAGTGGTGTAGCCATTATTTGACAATTGGTCTATACATTCATGTGTGATACTTCAAGGATTTGCACAGTGGATATTCATTGTACTCATAATGTGCTTTTATAAGCTACTGATCTTTGTTTGAGCACCATACAGCTTTTTTTCTCTGTGCTACCAGGGATATGCATGACAACGTCTGATATCATCACGGAGCGCCACGCTGGCGCCGACATCACCACGTGGGCGTCTACGTCGTGGAGCTGAGCATGGAGGGCTGAGTATCAAAGGGGGCATGTACTGTTATGTGTATATATATTTGCTGTTCACTTTTATTTAGTAGCCTACACCTTGAGAAAGGCAGAATTACTGCCGAAACGTTGGATTCCTTGGCACATTAAACCCCTTTTCATTTGATGATTAAGACCGTGTGCCTGATTCTTCTTCTTCAGTAGATCTATTTGGGACATCAGGAGCTCCCCAGAACCAGCACACCGGCGGTTAAGTACCCCACTTTCACCCTTTTTGTTTGAGTGCGTGCACTACCTTCATTCCATTTATTTAAAATCCAAACACAATTTCAGTGAGAAAATACAAAGAAGTTTGACATAGAACGCACGTGCTTGACACTCCCCACTCCGTTTGAGCTTTTGCACGTCTACATTTATACTAACTGTGAATTGTGCGTGACTGTGTGTGTGTGGCTGTGACTTTGTGTGGGTGTGTAACTGTGTGTGTGTCCCTTTGTTTTTGTGTGAAGCATTGGGAGTGGGCCCACCCTTTGATTTATTTATTTATTAAATATGTTACTAGGAAGTAATACATTGAGAGTTACCTCTCGTTTTCAAGTATGTCCTGGGCACAGAGTTAAAGCTGCAGTTCAGTCTTTTTTTTTTTTTTTATATTTTTTTTTTACTTCAATAGTTTTATGTGTGCAATCTCTAATTACCTAAAGAACAGTATAGCTGCAGGTCAATTCGTTCTCCACGTATTGATTGGTCAAAATTTGGTGACATAATTAGTGAAGGGATCTGTTTATATTCTGCTTGTCAGTGGAAGCTCATGAATATTCATGAGCAATCTTGCACGGACATGTGCTAGAGGGAGGGCAGGGCTGACAAAGGGGTGTGCCAGGGCTTGTGACAGGACATGAAGGGGCAGTGCCTTAGCAAATGGCTGTTAAAATAGAATACAAGAAAATTGGTCTTTCAAAGTAGTTTTTTTAAAAACAGAAAATGCTAAAAGTATTTTTTCTTACTACAGAACTGATTTATTTAAAAAAACACACATGCAGGATATTGACTGATATTGACTGAACTGCAGCTTTAAGACAAATAATACATAGTTACAAATACAGTTACATAAATAAATGAATAGGGTATACATTATATACAAGACATTGCATGCACAGTTAAAGAAAATATATATTATGGGCGTATGAAACAGTTACAAACCAGATTAAAATGTGAGATAGCCTTAGATTTGAAAGAACTTAAACTGGTGGTGGAAGTGAGAGTCTCTGGTAGGTTGTTCCAGTTTTGGGGTGCACGGCCGGATACTTTGTTGAGCCTTGGGACCATGAACAGGGGTGAGGAGCTTGTTCAGGTAGCTGGGTAGCTTGCCCATAAAGAATTTGAAAGCAAGACAGGAAAGGTGAACTTTGCGCCTAGACTCGACAGATGACCAATCTAGTTCTTTGAGCATTTCGCAGTGATGTGTGTTATAGTTGCATTGGAGAACAAACGACAAATTGAATTGTAGAGGGTGTCAAGTTTGCTAAGGTGAGTTTGAGGTACAGAGCCATATACTATGTTTCCATAGTCTATAATTGGCATTAGCATCTGCTGTGCGATACGCTTTCTGACCAGGAGACTTAGGGAGGATTTGTTCCTGTAAAGTACCCCTAGTTTGGCATAGGTCTTGGTTGTCAGGGTATCAATGTGCATCCCGAATGTTAAGTGGGAGTAAACCATAAGCCCAGGTATTTAAAACTAGTGACAGGGGTTAGGGTGATGTTAGCGTTGGTTCTAATCAGGAGCTCAGTCGCTGGAAGCTTTAAAAATTTAGTCTTGGTCCCAAATACCATTGCTAGTCTTGCCAGTGTTTAAAAACAGTTTGTTTTGGGAAATACAGTTTTTGAGTCTCAAAAAGTCAGACTGAAGTATGTGTTGAAGGTCAGAGAGGCTATGGCTGTGTGCATATAGGATTGTGTCATCTGCATACATGTGTATTGAGGCTTCCTTACAAGCTGTGGGAAGATCATTAATGAACACCGAGAAGAGAAGGGGCCCCAGAGCCTTGTGGGACACCACAGGTGATATCCAGGGGGTTGGAGTTATAGCCTGAGATGGACACATATTGGGATCTTCCTGATAGGTAGGACTAAAACCAGTTTAAAGAATGCTTCCCTATTCCAGAGCTCTGGAGTTTGTTAAGCAGGATAGCATGATCAACTGTATCAAAAGCCTTTGCAAAATCTTGGAATACTGCACCAGTGAGTTGTCCCCGTTCCATTCCACACTGGATTTCATTGCAAACTTTTAGCAGGGTAGTTATGGTGGAGTGTTTGGGACAAAAGCCAAATTGGAATTGGCTAGGGAAATTTGTCTTGGTATAGTAATTGCTTAGTTTTAGTTTGAGGAGTGCTTGTGTAATCTCCTTCAGATACTGGGCCAAATTGAAAATTGTGGGCAGTGTTGGGAGGGGGTGGAGCTATGTGGGTACTCCCAGGATGAGATTCAGGTTTGTGGTTTGGCTGCGTTTCACTAATAAGTTAGTGGCACACCCCACAAAGTAATCATTGAATGCATTTGCAATGTCAGTAGGCTTTGTCAGAGTAATATCCACCTTAGTGATTTTACTTGGTTGTTGATGGTTAGGAGGCTGGAATATATTGTTGATAACCTTCCAGAAGTTAGCTGGGTTTGATGTATTTTGGTGGAAATTGTCAGAGTAATATTGTCCTTTTGCATTCCTTGTTTGCCTTGTGCACATGTTCCGCAGGCATCTGTTGTGAATGAGATCCTTGGTAGTGCCAGTTACTTTGTAGCTTTTCCACAAGGTATCCCTGAGCTGGTAGAGTGCAATAAGGTCAGTTGTAACCCATCGAAGGTGGGCCCCCCGTACCCTTATTTTGCGTAGTGGAGCATGGGTATCGCAGAGTTTTAAGAACTCGGATTGAAAATAGTCGAGCGCAGAATCAGGGTCGGGAAGTAAATCGATTCTGTGCCATAGGCAGTTGGTAAGGTCATCCAGAAACTGTTGTGGGTTAAAGTTTTTAAATGTTTTAGTGAGGAGAACTTTAGGGCTTGAGTGGGGCGGTTTAAGTTTCCTTACACAGTACACTATTGCATGGTCACTGAAAATATCGGGAAGGATGCCAGAGGATTGGATTCTGCTGGGGTTTGAGGAGAGAATCCAGTCTAGCAAGGAATGGTTATGCGATTTCAGGTTTGTCCGTGTGGGTTGGGAAATGAGTTGTGATAAGTTAAGTGACCTGAGTTGTATCTGGATTTTATGGTTTTTAGGGTCAAGCCAATTGAAGTTGAAATCCCCAAGAACTAGCAGCTCACTCTTATCATTCAGAGAGGAAATTGAGCCAAGAAACTGGGTGATATCAGTCAAGGATTGTAGAGGGGCTTTAGGGGTGCAGTAGATGCCAGCGAGCAAGATGGGCTTAGAAAAATGGGAAGCAGATTTTGCCAACTAGAATTTCAGAAGAGGGTGGGCTTGGGGGGCAATTTAACAGTGTAAATTGTAAGGTGTCTGCAATATAAAATAACACCCCTCCTCCTCTCTTTGACCTATCTCTCCTAAAAATGGAGTATCCCTGAATGGTGATATTTGCATCAGGGGTTTTAGGGGTTAGCCATGTTTCTGTAAGAATGATGGTTTTGGGTTTATGCATAAGGCAACATGCCCTTAGTTCGTCCAATTTGGGCAGCAGGCTCCGGATATTTATATGGGCGACAGATAGCCCTTTTTGGAATTTAAAGGTGGAATTCTCAGGGGCATGGGACAGAGCTGAAATGGGAGGACCTGGGTTAGGTTCAATATCACCTGCTAAAGAGAGTAATAGTATGAGTAGAAATTTGGATAGTTGTTTGCAAGTTGTAAATTTGTGGTGTTTGCCATTAGAGTGAGCAGCGGTTGGTGTGCTGGTTTTTAGAGTTCTCCACCAACATTCAGTAGATAGTGCAAGGCTTTTGCGTAGTCCAGGATGTATGGTGATGTTGGGTGTAGGCCAGGAGGGAGGAGTTTGTAGTGTATAGAGTGAGTAATATCTCCATGAGGCCAGGAGAAAGAAAAAAGTTAAGATACATAGCAGGTTCATTATGCCAGAGGTAGGCAGTGCTGCATGGAGCTGTTGTGAGAGAGTTTGGTGTGGTACAGTCGCATGAGCGATCGGTGTCCTGCTATTTTTTTAGAGCGGGGGGGTGGGTATTAGGGGAGGGGGCTGTCTCTGTGTGTGTGTGTGTGTCTCTGTGTGTCTCCATTTACCCTCTACATTCTACAACCTCACAGTCCGGCTCAGGGCAATGGCGTCGTCACGTGACCCTCCTTCGTGCAGCCGAAACCGGAAACGGAATAACTCGCACTCAGTGTTCAGCAAAAGAGGTCCCTCCGGAAAGCAATGCCTTGGAAGTCCTCTGTATTGATGTTGGGGCTGTGTGGTACACACGAGAACCAGTTTCTGACAGCAAGTAGCAGCAATGTTCGTGGGCAAATGGCGGCCGCAATCTAACCACGACCCTGTACCTTTGTGAGTGGGCATTTGAAAGATTTTATGTTCCTTGAAATACAATTTTTATTATGTTAATGCACTAGGTGTGCGCCTGTTTTTTCTCTTTTCTTATATATATGGACGTTTCCAGTGGACAGTGCTGTGCTGATCTTTGTATGCAGTATCTTTACATCAAGGAGCTGAGTATCTTGGGTTATTATATCCCTCCCTGTTTTTGTTTCCCATCTGCTTTAATACATGTATTTGGGTCACTAAATATACATACCTGTATGTCTCCTATGCCCTAGCATTACCTGAGTTGCAATAGGTTTACACCTTGCTAGTGATATTCTTTACTGCTATCAGTATAACACTCATGTTATTTTCTGTAAGAATTTTTTCATGCATATATATGTAGACCTGTGATGCTCTATAGTCTCTTATACATGTGGTGACCGGCCGGTCTATATTGCCTTATTGTGGGAACTTTTGTTCCCACAGTAAGTTAGGTTCTTAAGGGCATTATTTCTTTTTGGGTCCATTATTATATGTTGCATTCTATGTTTTTCTGTTTTTTTTTTTTTTTGTCCATTGGGTTTTTTTATTATTCATTAGTCAGGCAGGCTCTCCAGTTAGTTGTTTGTATGTCTGTTATTTTTTTCTAATTTAATTAAAGTACCCCTTTTATTCTTTGCAAACATTTGTCTGAGTGCTATTTTAGAGGTTTTTTTTTTGTGTTTCCATATATATATATATATCAGCATTTTTTCCATTGTTTACAGTGTGCCAACTGAATGTGATTTTTTCATATATATATATATTAAGTTTACCTTTTGCTTCATTCATTGTAACATCGCCGGAAGAAGAGATCAGTGTATCTCGAAAGCTCGCACAAATAAAAGCATTTCGTTAGCCACAGAACGGTATCATCTATTTATTTTTTTGATTATTGAAGCTCGGCTAACACGGTACTGATACCTCTACATGTATATATATATATATATATATATATATATATATAAAAATAAATAAATCACATTCAGTTGGCACACTGTAAACAATGGAAAAAATGCTGATGCTTGTCCCATATGCACATGTAAATAAATAGGTTTTACCAGATTGGAGTCCGGAAAAAAAAGAGACAGCACACAGTCCAGTAAGTCCAATAGAACAATATTCAGTATAACATGGCACCACATCCAACGTTTCGATCAACCAAGCGTGACCTTCCTCAGGGACGTTGGACGTGGTGCCATGTTATACTGAATATTGTTCTATTGGACTTACTGGACTGTGTGCTGTCTCTTCTTTTTCCGGACTCCAATCTGGTAAAACCTATTTATTTATTTATTTATATATATATATATATATATATATATATATATATATATATATATATAGCCACTGTAAATATTACTGTATGTTCATTTGCATGTCTTAGACATGTCTGCAACCCTGTCTTTCTCCATTGTCACCCAGCATACAGCGCTTCCACTGCAGCAAGGGATTCTGGGAAATGACATGCAAATGAGCACTCAGTGCCACCTTTTGTCTCAAGCTCGTATTACACAAGCCAATCCTCAAGCCAATGCATGCTGTTTTAAACAAAGCTTTTAAACAGAGGCTGGGATGAGATGCAAAGCCATTAGACCTACTCACATACATGTTTCAACCTTGATGGGTATCATCAGTGTGAGGCTGGTCTTAATGGCAAGCAGGTTTGAGACTGGACTAGGTAATCACCACTGTCATTTAGGTTATGGTGGGTAAAAAAAGTGACAAAAACCCTCCACAGTAAAGCATAAAGCCACTGTAAATATTACTGTATGTTCATTTGCATGTCTTAGACAGGTCTGCAACCTGTCATTCCCCATTGTCACCCAGCATACAGCGCTTCCACTGCAGCAAGGGATTCTGGGAAATGACATGCAAATGAGCACTCAGTGCCACCTTTTGTCTCAAGCTCGTATTACACAAGCCAATCCTCAAGCAATGCATGCTGTTTTAAACACATATATATATATACAGGCATACCCGCATTAACGTACGCAATGGGACCGGAGCATGTATGTAAAGCGAAAATGTACTTAAAGTGAAGCCTACCTTTTTTCCACTTATTGATGCATGTACTGTACTGCAATCATCATATACGTGCATAACTGATGTAAATAACACATTTGTAACAGGCTCTATAGTCTCCATGCTTGCGTACAGCTTCCGTACAGGTAGGGAGCCAGTATTGCTGTTCAGGACGTACTGACAG